>NC_092313.1:39448491-39751521 GCF_036785885.1 Coffea arabica
CAATGGTTGCACCATTGGAAGACTGATATTAGCAATTTGAGCAGATAAGTTTGTCATACTTTGTGCTTGAAAGGGGAAAACCAATCGATCAATACCTCTAAAAATGACATTTTTGGAGGAGGCTCCCAAACTTAACATGGGAAGCTAGATGTTGCCGATTCATCAATGTATGACAGTATTGATTTATTGATACATACTGATAAGACTCAAATGCTAGAACATGCATCTAAAGTGATTAGCCTTGTCAACACAAAAAGAAATCAATTGGAGCAAAAACCCTAAGTCGTCAAATTGATATTAATTGCAACAAAGAAGAAAAAGTAGGAATAGAGGGCAGCGATTCATTGATCAAGAATCGGTCAAATTAAGGTATTGCTGCCAATATTCGAAATATCGGCACACTAATGATAGAGAGAGATATATGATCAAAAAGCATAAGAGACCAAAATTGGCGAAACTTGTTCATATGTCATATGAACAGTGGCATGTTGCATGGAATCTAAAGGTTTCTTGTTGATTGTATAAGATAATCATTACTAGCTCAAAAAGGATACCAATGGAAACGGTGAAAAAAGAGATAAATATTGCAGCTAATTACTTAGAAATTGGTATTATATTCAAGCACTCTGTTAAACCTTATGAAGATGCATTAATTAGAGTGCTTGGGGTCATCTATTGGAGCTCAAAACTTATCGACTGGCAAGAATTTATCAATATGCCAATTGAAGATTGAAGAGGAGTACTCTTATTTAGCGTCATGTTGACTAGTTGTAATCGGCAGATAGCAATTTATCAACAGCATCCATTTGAGATTGAGCAATAATCGGCATGATGGTTGATACTCACACATCCATTGATATGCACAAACATATGCTAATATTTGTAGATATAAAAGAGAGAGAGAAAGCTAATTATGCTAGCTGATTTATCAGGAATCATGCACCAGATCATAGTCTTAGGACTTAGGGATGTGGTAGTTATGCCATCCATGAGATGAAGAAGTGTGTAGTAATCACTACCTATCTTTTAGTTAGCATGGTTGATGTGACAAGAAGTTATCTTAAAAAATGGACCACCAAATTAGCAATAAGCCCATGAAGCAAGCGGATGAACCACTAAATTAGTCATAAAAGCATAAGAAGAGAGTGAATTTATCAGCAACTACCATGACAAATAAAGGAGTGCACCACTATGAATACTTGGAGATTGCATCAAAACATTCACCAACTCTAAGCATGAGAAACACTTAAAGAAATTCTCTCAAGAATAGTAGTCTTCATAGGAAAATACTCTCACTATAGAAGTTTTCATAGATTCTTTAGGTGAAATTTAGGATTTCTCAAGCTTTCTTGCAATCATTTCCCTTTCGTTTAAACTTTCCATTTCATGTTTCCAAGCAAGTTGAAGTTAGATTCTGTGCGTATTTCTTGTAGTTTGATATGAATTTTCAACCAATTTCCTTTCTCTGTTCAAGCAATCTTTATGATTTTCAACAATCTTTACATTTCATGTTAAGGTATTTTTATCAGCTTTCCTTTACAAATCAGATTACTTTTCCATTGCTTTCTGAATCAGTTGCTTTGTTATGAATTTTAATTTCTTAAGGCAACTTAACGTCAGACGAATAACAATCGTCTGGAAGTTAGAAAATATTGACATGCATCTTCTTATTTACCAATATCAGCTTGTTTCTATTATTTTTTTGGTGCAAACCAGGTGGCACGCTTGCAATAATTAGCCTAATGATAAGTTGATATTTTATGTGTTTTAAGTGTGTTTTATTAGTTAGTTTTGATGTGGTTTAATTAGTTTTATAGCTAATTAACTAAGATTTTAGTGAAAATATGCATTTTGTGGTTTAAAGTGATAAAAATTGCATTTCTACGGATTTTTATGGTAAAAACTTCATGTTTTTATAGGTTTAAGGATTCAATCATCAATTGGAGTGATTTGAGAAGATAATTGGATGATTAATTATGGTTTAAAGTGATAACAAGAGAATACGAAGTGCAAAAGAGGAAATGCAATCAAGAACAAAAGAAGAAAATTTTTTCAACTTTGACACCTTGTGGTATTTCGGCTATATCTTGAGTTACAAGCATTGTATTGAGGTGATTCTTATACCATTTTGAAGCTAAGAGACAAATCTATATTTGGTGTAGAGAAATCGAAATCCAGTTCAGTCTTTATCATTGTCAAAAGTTGAAATATAGAAGTGAATTGTCTATGGTCGAAGCTGAAACAAGGTTCTGACCAGTTGAGGGTAATTTGGTCATTTCTCACTCCACAGAGCTCCAAATCAGATGAATCTTAATGCATTGAAAAGCTAACTCAAAGGGCTACAACTTTTGTGTTTTACACAAGAGCTAGTTTAGCCTTTAACATCAAGCAACTATCAGTTGAAATTGGACCAAAAACAGAGTAAGGAAGAATCCTGCCCAGAAAAGTGCAAACCTGCAAAGAGTAAAACGGGGGCCAAAATGCGGGCTCAGGCTGCGTTTTCTACCCTCGTTTTAGTGGATTTCGATTGTAACTTGCTCTGCAACTTGTGCTCTTTTCACACAAGCTTTTTGACCAATTTACCTGCAAGATATCCAGTTGGAATTGAGCAAGCAAGTATAGAGAATTCAAGAAGCATCTTTTGGTGATTCCAAGGAGCAATTTACATCAACTTTAACAACTCACCATGAACTTGAATTCCTCTATAAATAAAGGCTTTGGAAAAGATTTTCACAACTTTGGAAGGCTAGAGAAACTTACAAAAGATGTAGTCTTTACTAGAATTTCCTTAGTTCATTAGTTAGAGTAGAATAGTTTAGGTAGTTATGTGTGTTATCCATTCTTGTATATTGGCTAGATTAGGATGAAGAAGGAGGGGTTGAAGCTCAAGTGACAAGGGTTATCTCTTCTCCAACTCTTTATCTTTTGTATTGGATTCTTAAATATGGTTAATATGTAAGTTTTGGATTTGTGTTTTTATATGTTTTGCTAAAGTTTATGCCTAGAGTTATGAATGAACTTTCTATATTTTGTTAGTGATGTTTACTTGGTTATTTAATGATATTCTTTTGAGCAAGTTATTTATCACTTTTGCTTTTCTAATCATGATTAACCGGCCATTAATTGTGATAATTTAAAGGTGTTAAATTTGCAATGAGAATTAGAATTTAACACTAATTCAAAAAAGTGATAAACCTAGGGAGTACACTCACGAAAGTAGAGGTGCACCTTTGTGGCTTTAGTGACTTGTTTCATGTAATTTCATAGAAAAAATGAACTTGTAGTCAGTTTCATAACCACGAAAGTAGATATGAATTAACTATAGGTATAGTTGATACACTGGCAAGCGGGTATCACGTATATTAGGAAATTACGCCATAATTAACCAAGATAATAGCATTCACTTAACCGATAACCTCATTTGCAAGAGTAGTAAGGAATTCCATATCTCTAGGAGCTTTCTAGTGTTATTTTCATTAATTTTATGTTTATGGTAGTCTAGATAATAAAGGATTTCGAAAAACACCGGTAATTATCACTCTTCCCTGTGGGATCGACCCTTAATACCTTATACTCGCTCGCTATTCGTATACTTGCAAAAAATCGCGTGTAGGGTATTTAAGATGTTATAAATGTAAAATTTGACTATAGATGAGCTAATTGTATATGTATACCCCGCGCACGTCACCTACCACGGTGGATAACAAACACGACATCAGGCATCGGTTCGTCAATTGCCAAAAACTGATATGAACACTTTTATCCTAATTTTTTTTTTTAACCAAGGCCATGTTAGGCCGACTTCATTCAATGTCTTGACTTTAGACATCTCTTGTACTTGAATGTTCTGGTTATATTTGTTATTGATTTAAATACTTAATGATTGTAATTTTGTTATCACCAATTGCATGATTAAATAATTTTCATTGAGATTGAGAAGAGACAGAAATAATTAGAAATAATGACATTAAGAACACAAGATAAAACTCGCTAGATAGAATCTAGTTTATTTGTGTGGCTGTTAAAAATTGGAAGATCTACACTAGTCTCATTCTAAATTAGGAACTTTGTAGACTTAATGTTTCTTGAATTAATTAATCTAGTATAAAGATATAGTACATTTTGAGTTTGAGATAAACGCGCTATGCCTAGAGATAAGGTAATTTATGCAATACGAGCTTTTGCCACGAAGTTTTTAACAATTCAATTCTTCTACAAGGATTAAAAGATCGTGTATTGTGTAATTTGATTTCCATTTGTCTTGGTTGCATTCATATTATTGGATTTTATTCTCTTTATTTACTTGAGATTTATTTTATTTAAGTTATATTTAGCTTTTTAGAATACCTAAGTATAGAATAGGTTCAAATTAGGGATAGATAAATATTTGTTCTGGTATTTAGACAACCAATCCCTGTGAGAACGACGACAACTTGTCCTATATTATTTGTTCGACCTTTGGTCAGGGTAATTTTTGCGAAATATTAGAATCCTTGTTGGAAAATCTAAGCCCAAACGCACTTTTGACGCGCATCTCAATCACTAGCCATCAGTAAAGTCGATTTCCGTCTATTTTTTCAGTTTACGAAGCCTCAAGGAGTTAAGTGGCTAAGTTTAAACAATAAAAGAATTATTATGAAGGAATCCTAAATCACAATGGGACATAAATTGTAAAAATGTTATTCTATTGACGCATCAATTCAATCACTTACCACCAATTGAACCAATAATTCATCTACCGAGTCCATTGACAAGGTTCCTACCTTAATTAACTATAGTTTGAAGCCATTTAGAGAAGCAATCAAAAGTCTCCAATCTTAATATATTCAAACGGAAAATAGAAGAAGTCATTAATTAAAACAAAGATCCATAACAATTTTCAGTACCAAACTCCATCCACACTCAAAAGTTTAAAAGCCAATATGCTAAAAATAGGGTTCTATTTCTAATCCTTCCCCAACAAAGCCAAAAGGAAAGCTTTGTAATGGCTGGAGGTTTCATTGGAAATTGCATGATCAAGAGCCACGCTGTTACGCTTATAATAAATGTCCTTGATATCATTCAAGTCTTTTTCAGCCCTTGTAACAATAACTCGGGTGATTGCATCCTCATCAGTCCCCGGCTTGTTTAGCGCAATACGGAGTACCTATAGAGCACAAAATTGAGCTATTATGCCTAAGAAACTAAATTTGTAGAATCCTTGCATAAAGATATTTGTTTCTTGTAACACTATATATATAAGAAAAAAGAAGCAAGAAGGAAAGAATATGGCTAATGATAATTCTTTCTCCTTTTATAGATTGATGATCATGAATCCTTTATAGATTGATAATAATGAATGACTTAAATGTTTACATTTGCCATTAATTTTCGTCAAATTTGAGAACATAACAAACAAATTTAGATACTTTTGCTATTAAATTAAGTCCTAAGTCAATATGTCCATAACAAAATAATTAGATTAAAGTCATATTTTATTTTAGATACTTTCGCTATTAAATTAAGTCCTAAGTCAATATGTCCATAACAAAATAATTAGATTAAAATCATATTTTATTTTACTGATCACTGATAAACAAAATTTACAATCTAGAAAACGTTTATTGTCACCTAGTCATATTTCCAAAGAGGTCCAAGGAAAATATTATTTTTTTTTAAATCCAGATTCTCCTTTCGTTAATTAGCCCAATTACTATTTCTTTTGAGAGAGCCCCAGCATACTCAAATGGGGGAAAATGATGTAACTGTCTCACAATTTATTTTGTTAAATGAGTTTGACAACGAATTTAATTCTTTTTCACAGCCCATTCCTTCTTGGGCCCATCACCTCTAAAGAAGAAAACAAATCTATTGATTTCACCTAAATAAAAAAAAAAGAAAAGAAATTCTACTTATCCTCGGACACTGAGGATTAACCAACAAAACTTCATCTCACTTACTCAATTTGTGTGTCGTTCATGGAGAAATATGATCACATTAATTCACATATAACTCTTTAGATTTTCAATTAATTTTTTTGAGTGAAATTAGTATTCAAAATATCACATTCTAAGACCCTAGACTCATAAATCCCAGAATTTCATTTTCCCAAGATTTTAATTCTTGTCATCACATTAATTTAACGTTTTGAATACTCGTTTGCAAAACAAATCCAAATGTCCTCCCATTTCCCCTTTGTTTTTTTTATCTAAGCTCCAGAGTGAATCTCTATTGGTTGATATTATATGGTATGCAACTAGTTCAGGATTCTAAATTTAAAATATCACCTTCTCATAGTGCTTCTGCGGATTATTAATGGATCGAATGGCTGTAAGCAACGCAGCTAAGTAGTCATTAGCTGGATCATCCTTCAAATGCTGCAATTATTCACAAAACAAATAATGACAATCATTCTTCTTAATCTACATAATTCATTAGACAAGTTCAAAAGGCTAAAGGGCTATTCACTTCACCTTGGTGATTGCAGTGCCATGGCTATCCTTGTAGTGGTTTAGAGCTGCCACAATCTGAGCATTGCTTCTGGTAGTTATGATTCTAATGACTTCTTCATGATTCAGAGCCTTATCTTTGACCAAATCTTGAAGCTTATCAGCCTCGGACTTCGCTAATTTCACGTCCATCTCACCACCAGCATACTTGTATGGACTTGCCAAACCAACCAAAAGCTGTAACAAACACCAAGACAACCCCAAAAAAGCATCAAACGCAAATTCAATTGCCATATACAGGTAGTAAAACTCATTTGCCGCAAGCCCTTTCGCTTTGATTACCTCATTAGCTTGGACCAATTAGCCTACGAGCAATGTTGGATTAACAAATGGATTAGTCTTTTCTTCAGTTCTGTAGTTGTTGCATGCGTCCTCATTACTTTGCATCGTAGAATTTTAACGTGTTTTAAGTATGAGAAAGATTAATCCTCAATTGACGCCTAATATTTGGAAAACGATATCATAGAAGAAGTGTCTATGTAAGACTACCAATTCAGATGAATAAGCTTTGTCTTGATATGAATTTAAGTCTTTTAAAAAGATATAATTTCATGCAATGGTCGAGTCATGACCTGTAGTTACTGGATTTAATGACCACTATTATCATCTATGTATATCTTAAATTTAGATTGAGATATAAGAAGCCAAAATAGAAAGTAGATTATAGCATTTTTGTTGTCTAAAGCAAATTATGTGTTAAACTTACTACATCTAAATTCTAGGTTTTTGAGACTTTCCCACCTTCAAATGCCTTTTGCACACTTACCGAAGAGTTGGTAGAAAAAATTTTTAGGGAAGCATAGCAAAAAGGGAAGGAGAATTACAAAAATTTAAGAGGCAAATTCATAAAATTAGAAATTTAGCAAGTCTAATTTGAAAATTATTCAATCTTGAGGGATGGCAATTGTCCACCCTCATCCTAGATTAAGAACTGAACGTGGATCCAAACTTCGAATATCAAACTTTTACTAATAACAATTTAAGGCTGAATAGTCCAAACAAGACTTTTGATAGGAATTTAAGATTAATTTAGGTTGAAAATTAACTGACAAACCTTGCGCAAATCACCAGTGGTATGTTGAGCTATGTCTTCTTCCAATGAATGCTTGAAGCGGTGCTGATAAGCACGCTTTACAGCCAAGAACTCCTCAGGGTTGTAAATGGTAGAAAATTCAACAATAACTCGGTAATCAGGAGACGGTTTATGCTTAATTGCCACATTTAGCAAGACTGCATCCCTCTCCTCTGGATCCAATATCCATCGATAGATAACTTTCTACATTAAATTCGACCATATGATGATTATTGATTTTTTTTTTTTTTTGAAAAGACAAAAAAAGAAAATGCCGACCATCGGAAGATTCCGTGGTGATATTGCATTACAAGTTTTTGCACCAAGGCCTAATTTAGGCCTCGGCTCAAGCTCACAATTAATCCATAATTGTATACATGATATGCATATAATATTATTTTATTTTATCATTATATATGAATTATAAATTATGTACGTTATAATATATTAATTATTAAATAATATACATCATTATGAATTAAAAAACAAGTACTTTTGTACTTGATTAGTCGGGTCGGGCTCTAATATGATTTAGTTTTATTGAACTCAAGCTCAGCTCATAACTTAATCAGGCATTATTTCAAGGCTCGAACTCATCCCAAGTCCCAACCCAATAATATAAAAGCTAGGCCCTAATTGTTTCGGGCCAATTAGGCTACGTTCGGACTTGCCCGGCTCAGTCCTACCTTTGACCCTCTAATCTAGACCAACAAAAAGTCTGAAGCTATAGAGTGGGCCAATGGTCTTATCATCTTATACCCTGGTAAAACTATTTTCTATTGAGGGTCCCGGATTAATCCTTTTTTTTTTGTTGTGGCAAGAGGAAATCATCAAAAAGAATTGGGAAACAATAATTTTAAAAAATGATAAAGAAATCAAATGGTCACCAACCGAAAAAGAATAAATAAATAAATGAATAAAAGAAGGGTGGTAGATTAGTTGAAATCAGAACCTCAAAGTCGCCGGACAGTTCCGATTCAAGACGCTTGACAAGATCTTCAGCATACATATCCTCGTATGCTTTTCTGATCAACTTCCTCTGAACAGCATTCCGGTGGCCCAGTATTGATATTATTGCCTTCTCATTTGTTCCCCATCCTAAAGAATTTTGCCAAAAAAAAACACATATTTATTTAAAAGGTCTTTTTTATAATATAGAAGAAGGAATCGCAAAAGCTACAGTTATGAAATAATTATTTTAATACCTACTTTAACCAAAAAGCGAGAAGACAATGTATTTTAATCAAGTAAGAAAATTTTTCAATGGACTGAAAAATGGTCCTTGATTTCATTAAGAACTTATATAAGTTAAGAAAAAAAATTGGCTTTTAATTCAATTTTCAAGATCTGAAAAAATCACTACATATATTAGACATTTGAAAAAGCAAAAATTACTACTAAATAATTTCATTAAGTCAAATAAGAAAATATTCAACACAAGAAAAAATGGTACTTGATTTCATTAAGAACTTATACTATAAGTTAAGAAAAGAAATTTGGATATTTCACTGTCTTGAAAAAAAAACACATAATTTAAAGATTAAAGAAAAAAAGTTACTGGTCAATTTTCTCATGGTTACCTTGAAAAGCCTTCTTAAGAGCTTCAGCATCTGCAACAGGAGAAGGGTGCTCAGGGAAAATGAGGGTTGCCATAGTTGCAAAAGTCTAGTGTGTGTCTGTGTGTGAAGAAGATTGTCGTGTTGCTCTATTGCAATGAGCCTGAATTTATAGAAGTAATGCGTTACAATCCACAAACATTAAACGTTGAAAGTAACGCCAATTGGCACATCAGTTAATTAATTTAATAGTAATTAAAGGGTTGCCAGAAAGCATGTATCTACCTGATTTTGTACTTTAATGAGACTAATTGAAACGTTTTTGGTTAACCTCTCTGGCTACGTGGAATCAGACTGGCAAGGGTTGGAAATTGATTTTTGACTTAGTGGTGTCTGTTTACCTAATAACAATATAAAACTACTTTAAGAAAAATAGAAAAAAATTGATAAATTGCTTTCTTTTAAGATATGAGAAGACTACAATTACACCACAATGGTGAAACCATGTGTTATAACTTAACAACATTGCAAATTGCCCCACAGATGATGGGATGCGTGTATATATATATATATATATATATATATATATATATATATATATATATATATATATATATATATATATATATAAGTAAAAGGAAAATGTTATTTGTATTTGTATTTTTGTTAATCATATTTTCACTACAGTTTTAATTATATTGTTTTCATTTGTTAGAATATATAATAAAATAAGTGATGAGAGTGTAAATAACAAAAAATGGAGTGCAAATAACATTTTTCTATAAGTAGATTGTGCTTAGTCATATGGTAAGATTTGAGATTGGATCTCTAACGTATGCAATATATACATATATATATATATAAAGAAAAATGTTTCTCTATGCGATATATAATTTGAGATTTTCTCACGATTTCAGAAACGTTTATTACCTTCCCCCCAAATCTTAGATATGGATCAAACCTTAAAATAATTTCCAATTATGTTGATCTTTAGTAAAATGATCTATTCATCAAGAAAAGGCTAATAATATGCTCGGATCATATTTTTAAAATTTGAGATTTGACATATCGTAAATGGACAAATAGGAAAAAATCGAGAGGACCCAAATCTGTTGAAAGAGTCTCTTTGCTGAAAGTTTGCCAGTTGTCTAACATGCAAGATCACTATGATACATACCATGACACGTATTATAAGCAGATATTTTGTTTATTTTTGTTTGTCTCATAACCGTGCTAAAGAAATTGTTTTAAAATCCAAAGATAAGGTACATCATTTTTCTCTCGTGGGATTTCATTTGACTATATGGAAAATTATTTGAAATATTGTTTGAAATAGTTACTGTAACACTATTTGAAATATGATATATGTGAGATAAAAAGATAATTAGAAAGATAAAAAAGTTGATTTGAAATTATGTTTATGTTACAAGTAAAATACTATTTAAAATAATTTTTCTATCCAAACATAGATAATAATTTTGATTTCCCCCTCTTTCCCTTTTATTTCATTTTTCTTCAAAAGTGGTGCATGCAAACATAAACTCTTTTCCTAAATATAGGGATATTACCTAGTGCGAGGTACTTTTCCTAAATATTTCACTTTCATCAGATTTTTACAAATTCTAGAACCAATGGTAATAGGACGTATTGTCTATTCGTGGTTGCTTACGTATGTTATCCTTGCTTTTCAAACGGGTTTGTCTAATAAATGTTTCAAATTCATTAACTAAAAAAAAGCGATGATATAACTGAAATTAGTTAAATTTGTGAGCATTGCGTGTATAAGTACTAACTAGTTTTTTTTTTTTTTCAAAATTATCTTTTGCCTGATCAAATATAATCTTGAAGCACGCATTAAAGATTTTTTTTTTTAATGTTATCTTTTGATTGACTATTGAAACCTTTTAAGATTCACTTTTCCTAACACCTTTAGAAAATAGAAAGGTGATAATTTAAAAAACCTCCCTTGATGTTTATCATTTAGAACCACTAAACTTCTAAAAATTTAACTGACTTCCCCTAATTCGATTTTCTTGTAATGTGTTCAACCCCTAGAAGAAAAATTAAGCTTACAAATCCATTTAGGCAGAGAGAATATATTTTCAATTCAAAAATTGCCTTTTTGTTGTATTATGAAGTTGATAATTCATTAACAAAATCAATATTATGATGATTAAAAGGTTAAAAACCAAGAAAAAATTATGTAGGGATTGTAAATGTAATGCAACGAAATTTAGCAACAATAACTATCAAGCACATTATTGTAGCGATAGTAATAGATACTTATGCTGTCGGATAATGGTAGTTGGTTGGGTAAAAGAATTGAAATATTTATTAGTGGATTTTGAAAGTACAAAATTGCATGGGTAAAAGAATTGAAATATTTCCTAGCGGGAAAAAAAAATTTCCTAGCGGAATTTAAAAGTACAAAATTGAACAAGTATGGCCTATTCAAATTTAACAGGGAAGTCATAAGAATCACCAACATCTTGCTAAAATTAGAGATCAAATCTATGTCTCTACTTACAAGGACAAAAAACAAAAAAATACATAAAAATGAGAAAAAATTTTCTTGAGCAAAAAAAGAAAACCGAAGAGAAAACAAACTCTATTTGTGCTAAAGAAAATACAAAGTTCTTCTGGTAATGTGATGCCAATCATATACATGTGTGTAACACACACATGTGTGTATATATATATATATATAAAACAGTTATTATCACTTTATCCCTTTAAATTGTAGTGATACAATCTCTTTACTCCCTAACATTATTTTCTAGATGTTTTACCTCATCGTTAATCTAACTAGTATGTTCAAAAAAAATTTAGTGGATTTACCCTTATTTATATATCATTAAAAGTAAAACATTGGAATGGTTATACTTCCTTTTTATTTCACTCTAAGAGTTCCAAAAACATAAAAAATAAAAGGATTTTCTCAAAATATTTTTCACACTTATTAATACTAGGAAAAGAAAAAAAGATAGGAAAGAAGTAGATAGAAAATTAGATTTTGCAAAGAAAGAAAATAAGGAAGAATCTAATATTGTCGTATTATTTTAACTCATTAGGATTAGAATTAGAATTGGGTGGTAAACAGAAAAGTAAAATAATTTTAAAATAATAAAAATATTGAATTCTTTCTTATTTATATTTTTTTAAAAAAAGAACTGAGCTCTCTCTCACCCCTTCCCTCCCCTCCCCCCCAACCATCTTTCTATTTTTTCTCAGTATTAATAAGATTGTCAAGAAGAAAGAGATTAATATTTTAACCTTTTTCTTAATACTAAAAAGGAAAAGAGCCACTCTAGATTTTGCATTATTTTTGTTATACAAAGAGGATGGCACTTTCTTCTAAAGTTTTTTTAACTTGCTAAATTGGTTTAAAAAACAACTTTAGGGGT
Organism: Coffea arabica; assembly: GCF_036785885.1. Taxonomy (NCBI): domain Eukaryota; kingdom Viridiplantae; phylum Streptophyta; class Magnoliopsida; order Gentianales; family Rubiaceae; genus Coffea; species Coffea arabica. The sequence goes on from NC_092313.1 coordinate 39,461,012, forward strand.
AAATTGATAATAAGGTTATAGTTTATGAGGGTAAAGTGATAATAATTTTAAGGGCTAAATATGTTTTTACACTAGAATTAACAAACTCTATTAAGTTTGACCATTAGTCTTGGAGAAAAAGTAACCAAAAAATAATGTTACCGGGGAAATTGATACTAGCATAAAATATTAAATGGGTAAACACTATATATAATAAAATGCTGTTCAGTTACAGTTTTGGTAGGTTTGAGTTGAAGGAATGGCATCAGATAGGGTAAAACCGGTACCCTAAGGTATTCGATCCGATGGTTGATCCGATTAGACAATCAATGTGTATGTATGTGTTGAAGAATTAATGCCTCTACAAAATCTACTTATTCTATTTAGTTTATATTGAGTTGGTACATATGTTTCTGTTGTAAACTATTATTTATCATGTTTTATGTATAACTCTGTTGGAAAATGCTAGATAGTTGTTTGAATATTTTTTTTTTCGAAGACCGTTAGTTTACTCTTCATAAAATGTTGAATTTCTCTATAGCTCTACCCAAGTTTAAAAATTCAACATAGTGTATTGATTTAACATAATGTTTATTGATTTTGATTTGATATAAACTAATTCTCGTTTCTTGAATTATTTAGTTAGCAGGTAAAGGGTACACAATGAGAAATCCAAACTTAAAATGGGAGGGTTTGGTAAGGAAACTTAAAATTCGCAGGGTTACCCGATAGGATTTAGCAAAAAATTTAGACATGCGGGTTAATATTTAGTAAGAGGGATTTTTTCATATACCTATCTGCTCCATCCCTACTAAGTTGGCCATCCTAATTTTTTGACAAGTGCACACCCTATATTTCTGCCGTATGTACATATTGTCTTTATTTATTTGATTAGGCTTGAATTATTTTATTTTTGTTAACACCCAAATTTTTTCACGTTTTAAGTTGTAGTATTTTTGTTAAAAATAATCAATCACCTGTTTTAATATCCTTAATTTTCTTTCTTACTCTGTTTAATTTCCGCAATTTGTTAGTCCTTATTGTTATTACATAATGTTTTTTGCCATACGTACCTAATCTCTCTCTTTTATGTGGTCACATTTCACACTATTTAACTGGTCAGTTTTTAGGTATTTTATATTTGTTAACAAGAGTCAATCATACTTTTTTAAACATCCAATTATTTTTTAACAATTTAATTGGTCACATTTTAGGTGTAGTATTTGAACCTACTTTTTTTTGAAGTCAATCAATGCCTAAAAAGAATAAAGTACCACTAATGTTTCCTTTTTTTTTGCATGTACAATTAGGTTTTATCATGTACGTTACTTACAAAATTTAGGAACAGTGAATCTTTGATGTTATTCAATCTCTTATAATTTTATTACATTACTCAAACGGTATTGGTGTCCATGTATATATATCTTTCTTCCCCCCATTACAATTTTGCTTTTTTCAATACCAATCACTACTAGTAATCTTTCTTCCCCATTTATAACTCTACTTTTTTTTTTCAATATCAATCACTACTACACGTACAGGTATGTTCTTCTATTTAATTGTTTTTACACAAAAATTTGACAAGTTTAATTTTGCAGTTTGTTAGTAGTGTTTTTGTGTGTTAAATTAGCACTAATTCCTTTTTTGTTTTCTCATTTTCAAGGAGCATATTTGTAGACCACTAGATCACCCCAATAATTAGGGGAGAACTCTTAAAGTTTTTCGCACTTAGGGCTGCAAATGAGTCAAGTCGAGTCAAACTTTGGCTTAATTGAGTCGAGTCTCGACTTAATTTTATCAAACTCGAACTCGACGAGCTCTCAATATAAAGCTCGAACTCGAGCTTGAAAAAGTAGAAATTAATTATTTTATTTTTTAAAAAATGAATAAATTAATAATTTTTCTTAACAAATAATAAAATATTATGGATATATATGTAATTTTACTATAAAAATAATAAATAAATAAACATATATATATATATATATATATATATATATATATAATCGAGCTAACTTGCAAACTAACGAATTGAGTATTTTTTAATTTGAATTTGACTTGGTCAGCTTGAGGTCGACTCGAATTCAATGTTAACCGAACTCGAGTCGAGTTTTAATTCGGACTACTCGCAAGCGGTTCAACTTGTGTGCAGCCTTATTCACACTACTAGATTTAGAATTTAAATCATGTGCCTAGCAATTGAGGGTTAGAAGGGTGTGCGGTATTCACAGACTTTTTTGAATATCCACTTTTCAAGCTTTAGTGTTATTTTCCACACTAATTTCTTCTTCTTACTCCACTCCTTTTTATTTTATATGAATTGTTTGTAGGTATATACTCACTATGAATTGTTTATGAGTCTATATTCACGATTACATCTTGCGTTAAGCTCTTATTATGAATTGTTTATAGGTATATACTCGCCATGAATTGTTATGAATTGCATGAAAATCATCGGGATTGAAGAACTTTTTTATACGTAAATATGAAGCATCAAATCTATTAATAGTGGGAAAAGGATTGGGTTCAATGGTAAAGTGGGAAAGGTTGTAAGTAAAAGATCTTGGTTCAAGTTCTTTCATTTACAAAAAAAGAAAAAAAATCTATTAATAGGGTATTTTTTTACATATAATAAAATTTATGATTTTCAAATTTATGAAATCTTTTAATCTATCCCGTTCAAGAAATGGGTTAAAAACTAGTGAAATGATAAAGGTAAGCAACATGATCCAATGTGGCAGGTCAAAAGCTACATTTTAAACATACTGTCACTATAAATATTGTATTAAAAGTTTTATGCAGTTTCTTTAAAGACATTGCAAAAAGTTTTTGATCAAAATTTTGGCACTGTATTGCATCGATCTCTAGAGACAGATCTGTATATTTTCTTTTTATTCTTTTCCTTCTTAATACAATTAATACAAGAAAAGACTGAACAGGTACAATAGGAAACCATTTTGCGTGGCACTGTGGCATAACCTCTGTGAGCGGTAATATACTTAAGAATTGCATTGGACGTTGTGATATTAAGAATTATAAACATGCACGTGAAATTTAAATTTAAATTATTAAATTTTATCACTACATAAGTAACTAATTAACCCATAGAGATAACAATGTCTAAAATTTATGGAAAGGGAAAAAATAATTTGTTTGGATGGAGTATTATTTGAAATATTATTTGGAATAATTACTGTAATAATTTTTGTGATGTGATGTATGTGAGATGAAAAGGTGGTTGAAAATATAAAAAAGTGAGTTGGGAAATGTATTTATGATGCAAGCGAAATATTATTTGAAAAAATTTGATACCCAAACAAAGCCAATGGTTGAGAAGTATTTACAATTGTATTTGATGTATTTACAATTTGATAATATTTGGAATAAATATTATGTTTGATGTGAGAGATTAAACGAGTACTTTAAACATATTCAACTACGACCAATGGTTGAGAAGTATTTACAATTGTCAATAGTAAAGGTTTATAGTGTCTATAACTTTACTACTTGCTAAGACATAGATGTTCTTCCGAGTAATACATTTGTGGAAAGTATTCAATTCCATATTGCAGCACAAAGAACAAAAAGAAAAAAAAAAGATGGAACTAGAAGATATTGATAGTAAGACATATGGACTATGAGTGTGTTTGATAAAACTGAAATCTGTAATTTAAAATCTAAAATTTTTTAATTTATTAAATTATTGAATTGTTAAGTATTAAAATCATATCATTTAAGCATGTTTTGCATTAAGTGATAAGTAAATGACTTCTCACTTATCTTTTTGAGTTAGTTTTGTTTCAACAATTTAGAATCACTTAATTAATTAAAATATTCTATTTTTTGCATTAAATGTTGAATTGAACAATCAAACATAGTCCATTAAAAAAAAAACACAAAGCCTATGTGTATGATCGTTACATGTCAGCATCTCGCTACTATGAACGATAGTTACGACGAAGAAATGTGGTATATTAATGGACATTTGTTGCCCGTGAATTGCTTGATTTCAAATACCAATATCATCCCCTAATATGAACTTCATTGGTTACAGCCTTACAGGCATACAATCGTCCGACAATTCTGACTTGTTACAAGAAGGGTTTACTTCTTATCATCTTCAATAATAGTACAAGAGAGAATTTATTGTTTAATTGATCTTAAGAATGATTAGTACAGTAAATAAATAATAAACCATGATACTAACAAAGCTAAAGCTCGATTTGACTAGGTATTTGTGAAACACTGCGTGAAAACCAAGGATTACGCAACCAAAAGAGAAATAATAGATTTGTAATTCCCAAAAGCAAACAGCCAAAGATTAACACGTATTTATCTTGTATGTGATGAGAAACAAAATCACCAGTCATGTGCATACATTCGTGGCAATCTTAATGGAACAGGGAGTTGGTTAATCAATGTAATATACTCATCCTTGGGCAAATAAACAAAGGTACTTGTAAAATTTGTTTAATATGGTAATTAATTTAATATAAGATAATACTAGGGGGAAGCCAAGTTAAGTGTTGGAGTTTTAACCTGTGTGATAAAATATTTATGCAAATAAGTTCATTAAAAAAGATAGTAAAATTAGAATTGAATGGTAATAGATTTAATTGAATCGGTTGAAGCGCATGAAATTATAGTAAATTGATCAAATCAACAAACTTATAAAGGAAAATAAATTTATAAGCAAAAGAAATAGGATTATAGTAGATAATCACATCATACCATTATAAATAATAACTATAGCAAAGACATCATTGCCTTTGTTACTATACCATTATAACACAATCATGGCCATATCGAATCAACAATTAACATGTAAATCATAATGTCAAATTTAAATCCTACTTTGATCATGAAATTGTAGTCTACAAATAATCTTTGCTCATAGTTTGACCCCCGATAGCCACAAACATCAAAATTTGGAAATATAGTGAGAAAATGTAGGAAGATTCCTATTAATGTTCATAGGTATGCATCATGTATTCCATAATGAAATTTCCATATCCATATGATAACTATTGAGAAAATATTGCAGTAGAAAACTCAGTTTTTATTGTATCAGCTAAGCATCCAAATTTGCAGAAAGAGAGAAAGCAAATGAGCATATCTGTCTAAACACGCACAACAAAATATCAAGGACAAGCACTTGAAACAACAATCTTCAATATAAAAAGCCTCTATTATTGTCAGGAAGTTGAAAAACACTGCAATTATACTTGTAACGGATTGAAAATATGAATCGGAACCAATCATCTTCAGCATTAACACCCTCTCTTATTATACCTATAAAAATTTCCCAGCAATTATAGAAGAAGATGAAGACCACTACAAATAGTCAAATACTTATAAGTGGTTTAAACAGCACTTGAAAATTTGATAATCATGTGAAATACAAACCAATTACACATGGGAGGACACACTAGTCAAACCGTACTCAATTACACAATACAATGTTGTACATTTGGGTTAATCACTTGTATTTATTTTTTTCTGCCTAAATTATCTCCAAAGATGGCAGATGAAAATTTTCCAACGTTCACCTACAAACTCCTTTTGTTTTATATGTATAGGATACTCTAATCCTTGGAATTTAATACTGCTAATTAATTTCTGACTTGTTGGATGGCTGACATAGATAATATAAGATAATATATAAAACATGTTTAAGTTAGTGGTTATGAATGCAATCAAAATAAGGTGTATTATAGTCAGTTTAATGTTGTCAAAAAATCAAGAAAAAAAATGTCATTGACAAAGAAAGGTGTCCCAGTCACATGCCTGTTATCTTAGTGTTGTTTACTAAGGAAGGCTAAGATGAATATATTCAGAATTAGTCCTACTTTCAGTTAGAAATAAGAAGAAAGTTACATAATATATTGTAATAAATTGTTTTTGAATAAATTGTTATCCTTTTCACCGCTCCTGCATATACATTAAACTCTTTGGCTGTCCATGATTTTTCTTTTAAGAAGCGGTATTGAATGTATGGTTTATGAGTTAAAAACTTTTACTGTATGACTTTGTGTTCACATACCAAAAATGCTTCGATACTTTTTAATTAGTTGAGCATTAAGACTACCGGGACATGAAAAAATTAATTAGTTTGTGCAATTTATGAAATTAAAAGCACATGACAGCTAATTGAACAGTAGAAATTTGAGTGCATTCAGTACCCCAAAAGATTACATGACACAAAAAAAAGGATAAAAAAAAGAGTTAATCTTATATGTAGAGACAGTGTATAAACTATATATTACGATTAGATATTACATATGTACAAAATTTGAATTTCAAATTCAAATTTTGACTAAATATCATGCATCTAATGATAATAATGTATACATTGTATGTGTATAGAAAATTAGTTTAAAAAAATCTTACTTTGCAAAGTGTCACTATAGGAACAAATAATAAACTTAAATGTTCCAATAATAAGAAAAGGAATGTTTGAAGAATTCATTTACTACTGCTGGAATAAGAATATTGAGTGCCTAAACATAATTTTCTTCAAAAAAAAAAAAGAAAAAAAAGAGCTCAAAGCAATGGATCATTCGGACCGTAGCCAGACCTTCCCCACATGGTTTGTTCAACCCTAGCAATGACTAAAATCTCAACAGAGAGAGAAGGGGGGGGGGGGGGGGGGGGGGTTGCCAAAGCTTAACCATTACCATCACTATTCTTACCAAATCCAGCCTCCCCAAATGAGGCCAAAAGTAACTGGTCTGGTGCCCGTGCTATTGGTTTTTGTGTAATTCAAAGCGATAGTTGTACATATTTAGATTTGTGACCTATAACTGTATTATAGTGTTGTATGGAAAGTATTTTATTCATTCACATTATTTTTTCCATAGTATGCTAATCGGACCAAATCACACGAAACTCAACAGCACCGGCCCGATTCCAAGAAAAAGGGTTAATCACATTTTATCCCCTTAAAGAATACCCAATTTCTCAGTTTATCCCCTGACCTTTAATTTTGCTCACTTAACCCCCTTTAGGACAAAATTGCCCTTGCATTATTTTGACTTTTCATTTACCTTGTTTTCCTTTCTTTTATTTCTTTTTCTCTTTCTTCTTTATTTAATTCTTCCTCTTTCCCACAAAAATCTTCACCTTAATGATTGAAATTAAAAAAGAGGAATTGCAGAGATCTATCTTCTCCTTAAATGATTAAAAAAATATTCAAATCACTTTCCTAAAATAAAATTTTTTTAGCCTTTCAATTCTTTTAATTTTGGATTTTTCTCTTTCTTTTCTAGTTTCTCATTTTATTCTCAAGAAAATATCATAAGATGAAATTGATTTCCTTTCTTTTATTTCTTTTTCTCTTTCTTCTCTCTTTCATCCTTCCCAATAGAAATTCCATTTCAACGAAAATTTTTGTTTTGAGTTTTTAATTGCATATTTTTGGGTGAAGGTTTAAAAGGTATCAAAAATTAATTTTGATTTTTTGTATGATGCCACGTGTCAAAAATTTCAATTGATGATTATTAATCAGGTCACAATTTCATTTTAAGATATTTTCTTGGGAATAAAATGAGAAACTAGAAAAGAAAGAGGAAAACCCAAAATACTACACATGGTTACACCTTGCAGAAATTCAACAGAGTTGTTTACCTATATTTTAAGAACTAAACCTAAATAGGCCCTTGAGCTTTAAAATGGTTACACCTCTACACTTCCCAATAATTTGTTGGACCAAAAAAAAAAAAAAAAAAAAGGAAAGGGCAACGACAACTCTACTGTTGTATTAATTTGGGGTCAGAACAATTTTCTTTTCTCGTGTAAAAATTGGAGCATGTGTGAATCCGCCTCAAACAGCAAAACGGGACTTTGTCGGCCTGAGTTAGGGTTGTAATCGAACCGAGCAGCTTGGTCAAAAGTTTGACTCGAACTCGGTCAAACCGAGTTCGAGTCGAGCTCGAGCAGCTCGATAAGGCTATCGAGTCGAGCTCGAGCATCCAGAAGAGATGCTCGGAAGCTCGACGAGTCTTATCGAGCATATTAATTTTAATTATTTAATATATTATTATTAAAATTATATATATTATTTAATATATAAAAATTACCATTATACCCAAAAAATTGTCGAATTTACGAAATGTTTCAAAATATATAAAAATTTTAAAAGGGCAATAATGACTTTTCACTCAAAAATTATCAAGAAAATGAAATTTAATAATTCGAGCTCGATAGAGCTCGATAAGGCTCGAATGCTCGAATGGACTCGAGCCCACGAGTACTGAGAGCAAGTTTCGAGCTCGAGCTCGAGCTCCAATAATACTACTCGCTCGAGCTCGAGCTCGAGCTCGAGCACCCCTATCTCTATGTCGAGTCGAGCTCGAGTATGGCGATACTCGGGCTCGACTCGACTCGATTACAACCCTAGCCTGAGCTCTTCGGCCTCTTGCAGAACTACGAACCAAAGGTTTGTTTTTAGTCCATGGACTCTATGGAGGGCCTTGAAATTGTTATCTGATTGCGTAATAAGAAAATGACAAATGACAATGCCACAGTTACAATTTCAATGTCATTTTGCTGACAATTGTCAAAATCATCTTTCCGATTGACCATCTTAGTCTTGGATTTTTTTTTTAAAAGAAAAATAGCCTGTTATTATTATTATAAGAGATTCAAAGAACATAGAGAGGAACACCACCCCTAGCCTGCGTGACCGATTAGACAAAGTTATCCTCTATATCTACCCCTCTATATCTTAGTCTTGGATTAGAATTAACTTGGGAGGCTAATATTGAAAAATTAGTTTTGGCATTAACATTGATGTTGAGGTAATATGGAGTAGTGAAGTCAAAATACTGATGAAGAAAGGAGGGGAAGAAGGAAAAAAGAAAAAAAAAAAGAGGAAGGAAACATTCCGTTGTTTCACTAGTTAAAAGTGGAAAAATTGGAAGGAAACAAATATTCCATCTCCATCAGTTTTTCCGAGAATTTAAAAGATCAGTAAAAATTAAATTTCTTGACACATGAAAGATGACTTAATTAGATGTTATCTCCCTTCTATCTTCTGAACTTGGACATTGACTCAGCAACCAAAAAAAAAAAAGATTAGCTCCATTTTCCTTTGTATTTTCCGCTTTTCATAAACTAGTTAAAAAGGACTTAACTTTGCCTGATGAGGCGCTTGAACCAGTAGTGCTGTATCAACTATTAAGACCAACAAATAACTTTATCAGGGAGCGACCAATCATAATTTGGTTATTACGGAAAAAAATTTCAGATTTTCTGTCACAAGAAAGAAATTCAGTTCAACTCCTATTAATATTTCGTCTATATAGAACATATTTCGAGCTAGTTAATTTTACATTGTTACCTTTCAACAGAATAAATGAATATATTGGCTTACTTATGTACTCATATTCAGGGGCTATCAATGAGAATCGGCTAATGTGTGAGGGCTCGAAAATTTATTTAGATATATGTCATACTTTATCTAGAAAATTGAATGTGTTATATTTGCATTATTATTGATTGATTTATGTGTTTAATTGCTTTTCTTATAATTTAAGTGTATAAGAGTACTTTGAATTATTATATGATCAACCTTAAGGAAGTTAATATTAGCTAGAATAAGAGTTAGTGGGGTAATAGTGTAATAGGGTAGAAATATAGGGCCCATATAGAATAAATCGATTGCCTTGTGCATGTAAGACAATACTTGGCACACACATTGACACTTGTTCCAAAATGACGTGACACTTATCCAAAATGGGATGCAAAATTGACCAAGACAAAATTCATTCCTTCTTGTTTCTTTCCTTTAGCTTAACCAAGAGAGAGAGAGAGAAGAATTAACCAAAGTCTTCCTTTGTCTTACCTCCTATGTTTTCAGACTCGGACCGGGACTCGACTCGGTCGAGATCAGGAGTCAGAGGTCAATGGGTTCGACCGGGGTCGATAGGGAGTCGACTCGGATGACGTCATATATACGTCATATATATATATATATATACACACCTGCAAATCAAATTTACAAAATATAACCAAAGAACCCAATCATCTAAATTTATATCCAATTCATCAAACAATTCACCAAATTCATCCAAACTCACAAAATTTATAAAATAGAAATCCCATACATGATTAATCCTTAACAAATAGCCATCCAAATAAGGTAACAAGTTCATGTTCAAATGCTTGATAAATATCAATCTAAATAAAACATGTTCCAAAGAACTATCTAAGCCATTCTTCATCTTCATCTTCATCATCCTTATCTCCAATTTCATAACTTTCGAAGTCGATATCATCAAGATCATCCTCATCATCAAGTTGCACAATATTTGTGTCTTTCTTATCTAAAAATCATTTAAATACTCATAAATAAAAATATTCAAAAATAGACACAAATTAAAAAGAAACTTAAATAAAGTTAGCAAATTTAAACTTACGTGATTGAGAGGCTTCATTCTCGCTAGTTCTAGGAAATTCTTCTTCAATCACCACATATAATACTATAAATACTACTAACACATAGTGAAAAAGGTACATATAATACTAAAACAGTTATCAACGAAAGGAAAACTCTGGTCAGAAGAGGGATATCATGAAAGTAGGACCATCATTAATTGATGATAATGTAAAACAGAATACTTGGGATGAACAAAGTGGCCATGCATAAAGTCCTCGGCAGTAGGTGTAACAAAATTTTTCCCCTCTATGTGACTAAATCCCACATCCAAGATTGTTTTAAGGTATCAATTATCACTTGGACCCCCATGTGAAAGACGGAAAAAAAAAGTTTGTTGCCCAGATCCAGCTCAACGTATCACTATTACATAAATCTGTCCCCAATTCAAAAGTGGCAAGCAGGAATAATGCAGTTTCTGGAACCCACATAACAAAAATCTGTGCGTGGACGTGATTTCTAGCATAACTGAACAAAGAAGTGCCTGTCAACATCTCAGAAAAGCTAAGCTCATAATGTTACCCTTGAGATCCCATCTTACTATGAAACTTCAACCAGAAGATTTCCAATTTGATTCATAGTGAAAAAAATACATATATTTACCTACCAAATCGAACATTTGAACCTCTAATCTCAAGTGCACAGACCCAATTGGAATTGCAAGAGTTTATAAAAAAACACTTTTAGTAAGACTCGTAGTTTTGCAACTGATGAATTTTCAGGGAGTAAACCTCTAACCATAGAAGAAAATGGAAAACTAGGGGGAGGCTAAAATGTGCTATTGCAAACTGCCTTGCCCGAGGAATTCCGGGCTTATGATCCAGCTAAAGAAACTATCAGCTCTCAAGGTTTTCAAGACTACATTTCCATGTGGATTCGCTTTGGAGATCCTTCACGTATATTCAGGGTTGCCGGTGATAGTATACAAGTTCAGGCATTGGGGTTTCATGGAAGGTCCTTTTAAAGGAAATTCCCCAACTAGAGAAATGGTTGAATTTTTTGGGATGGGCATTTTTGAGGTACCTGTGCTAATACCATATATCCAACTTCCAGTTTTGCTCTCTTTTTTTCTTCATCCAACTAATACTATCCTAATAATACTGGACTTGTTCTCAAATTATGGTCCTGGAACAATTGAATGAGAACTCCAAGGTTGTGAAGGTGCAGTTCTTCTACGACCTTGGACAACTACTTGAAGGCCTTCTGAAGGGAAAACCATCAGATGAATATAAGATTAAGGCACTTTCTACTTGCCTATTTTTGCTACAGCAGAGTAACTTAGACAAATGAGCATGAATCATTCCTGAAGTGCTTTTCTTTGAGTTTCAAGTCAGATCAGAGTAAAGTGCTTTTAAACTAAATATCATGAACGGCCAGAATACTGGGTAAATAATCAAACATTGAATTTAGTTCTCAAATAAGCATTAAATATTTAAATTAAGCTCAACAATTTTCACAAAATAACCACAATCAAGTAACGAAGTAATACATGCAGAGGATAAAAAGGTTAACAACAAACTTTTACACCAAAATAAAAGGAAATAGATTTATGAAAAGTGAAAAAGAAAAAAATGGAATCTGGGTCGGCAGTCGATGAACAAGGAGTACCCACCTCAAACCAGAAATTGTGTGTCTTTGCCTCAAGGCCCTCAATTGAACTAATTCACCAGCTGCCACTAAAGGTGGTCTCTCTTCCTCAACAAGCCGCACGAAATTTGCCCCTGAGTAGCGACTGCCGACTGAAGTAAAATGCATAAATTTCAGACGCTTTCCTTCATAGGCGCTTTCCAATTAACAGACACACATGTCCATTAATTGGAAAATCTCAATTGACAACGGTGAAGGCTTTTAGATTTAGGGTTATTGGATCTGAGAAGAAAGAAAGAAGACGACGGAAACAGAAGCAGAGGAGCTGACCCCAGCCAAGAGTTTTTTTAATTTCGTCGGTCAGTCAAAAATTTTAACTGAAAAAAAATGGCCGAAAAAGGTTTAAAAAAAAAAAAAAAAGCCGGGGTTGATCAACTTATCCGGTTCACCGGTCAAACCCGGTTCGAGTTTTTAATACCCGAGTTTCTTAACTAACTCGGACCGGACGCCTGGCCGGTTCCCGGTTCGACCGGCCGGTCCGGTCCGAGCCTGAAAACATAGCTTACCTCTACTCCAACGAGAGAAAATTTTAGAGAAAGCCAAGAAATTTCTCTTGCCTTAATTCCACTCCAGTTGAGAGGAACTAGAGAGAGAAAGCTTGAGCCTTGCCTCCATTTGCAGCCTGTTTGAACCGAGGAGAAATTAGAAAGGTGAGCTAACTTCTAGCTTGTTTGGTAGCAGAAAAAGGTAAAATGGCTAGAAACTTCAATTTTTTCATAAACTTTAGAGAGATGCGGTTGCATGCTTGATTTGAAAGATGGATCCACAGTTTTCATTCGAACTCTTGGAGGAATTTTTGCTAGGAATGTATGATATGCCTTATTTCTTGCTTTGTGTGACATATATATAGTATGTTTACTTTTAAATCTAGTGGAAGGTTGATAACTTGGATGGAAAAGTTAAAGGAACTGCTGGAAAACTAGTTTGACTGATCGAGTGAGGGAGAGAAAATTTTCCAGTTTTCTCCATGAATTTTTGGGCTGCAAAAATTTCAGGTCTTTGCTCAATATACTGTATAACACGGTAATCTTCTAATGCATGTTGGATTTAAGTGAAAATAAAGAGTTTAGTGAAGGAAAAATTTGTTTCTTCAAACTGTTTTCTTGTTGAAAATTTTTCAGCTTTGAACCGTGGAGAGGGAGCTCAGATTTTCAGCTTTATTTCGAAAATTTAGGTGAAAAAATTTCAAGAATTCATGTTATAAGTCTTAATCCTCAGGTTATATGAATTATGGTGCGTTTTGTTGAAGTAAAAGGCTGAAGATTGGTGCATTACATAGAAAAATTTAGAGAAATCCTAGCTGAAACTTTGTTGTTGAATCCGAGTGGATAAAGCTGCAATTTTGGTTCTTTTCTTCAATATATTTTACTAGATTTAGCTTTTAATGTACTTTATATACCTCATATCTCTCTCTTTGTGACATGCATGTAGAGTTTTACTTAAATCTAAGTGAGATCAGTGTTCGATTTTGAAGGAACTTTGCTAAAATTCTGTTTGAGCCGAGGGAGACAGGAGCTCATTTTACAGCCTCTTATTTCGAAATTTTGAGCAGTTTCCACTAGGAATTCCTGATATAAATGTTATACTTCTTGTTTATATGATATATAGCATGTTGCCTTTGATTTTAGTAGCAAGTTATTGGCTTAGATGTGAGAAAATTAGACGAAACAAAGCTGAAATAATTTCTGTGAAACCGATGGAGTGAAGCTGCAAGTTTGGTTCTTTTCTTCCAAGAAATTTTGATGGCATTTATCTAAACGTAGCTTATATATCTCCCTTCTCTCTTCCTATGACTTGCATGTAATATTTTGTTTAATTTCAAGTGGAATAAGACTTGATGTGTGAAGAAACTTTGCTGGAAATTCTGTTGAGGTTAATGCATGTGGACCGATTGGAGTAAAACTGAAATTTTCAGCTTTGAACTCAAAAATTTTGTTGGTCTAAGTTAGGAACTCCCTTTATACACTATTTACTTCATTGATTTAAACATGCATATTACATTTAAAGTTTAAAGAGGTGGATTTTATGGCTGAAATATTGGTAATGCTCACTGCTTTGCTGGAATCTTTCCAAGCTTTTGACTGATTGCATAAAGCTGGAGTTTTCAGCTTTTACCTTGAATTTTGAGTTGAAATTTTGCTAAGATTTCATGTTTATATCATGACAACTATTTATATAGAATGTGGTATGTTGATATGGTTGAAATAATGGTTGCATGTGGAGTTGAGGGAAGAAAAGAGAGTTTACTGGTTTCTTGCTGGAATTTCCAGCTTTGACGGAGAGGAAAGGGAGTTTGGTTTCTCCAACTTTTATCCGAGTTATTTTTAGAATTTGGCGAGAATTCCTGTTATGTGTTTATTCCTTGTTGTGTATATGTTGTATCATGTGTTCACTTTTGGGTTCTAGTGAAAGTTGTGTTGCGGAAGTCCTACCAAAGTTAAGGTATAACGAGTAAATTATTGTACCTAAAATTGCAAAATGGTAATTCCCAGGAAATATTTGGTGAGGCACACTGGCCTGCTTAAGTACCAATTTCCTAGACAGAATCACCTATATATGCACTTAATTGCACAATAACTCACTACAAATATACCTACAAATATAGCTACTAAATAGACAATAAAATAGAACACCAGAATTTAACGAGGTTCGGCTAATTTGCCTACGTCCTCGGACACTACCGACAATTTAATATTTCACTAGAAGAAATATTACAAAGAGAGAGAAGAAAGCAAGTTATTGGCTCTTGCTTGGTGTACTTGAATTGGTTTGTTTGAGAGCTATTTATAGTTCTCAAACAACCTCTCAAATGTTAAACTTAACCGATGTGGGATTTAGAAACTTAGGCCAAAGAATTCAAAGTCCTCAATTTTGGCTTGAAAAAGTCATCAATTGAGGCTTGGCTTTGAATTCAACAAATCTCCACCTTGGCATAATTTCTAATCCCACCAAAAATACAAATTTTTTTCCCTCAAATTCGGTGGTGTCTTCAAATGCGTTGTCAAGCGCCAATCTTCAAGTCGTGCACAACATTTATCAAATTCAAACAATGTTGGAATTTGATAGTTGTCACAACCTTCGTAAGCATATCAGCAGGATTCTCCTTGGTCTGAATCTTTTGAAGTAGTATCGTACTATCTTCCAAAATCTTCCTCACAAAATGATACCGTACGTCGATATGCTTCGTCCTTGCATGATAAACTTGGTTCTTTGCTAAATGAATAGCACTCTGACTATCACAATGAACTTTGATAGACTTCTGTCCAATTTCCAATTCATCAAGCAATCCATGAAGCCAAATTGCATCCTTAACAGCTTCCGTAACTGCCATATACTCCGCCTCTGTAGTAGACAAAGCAACTGTTGACTGTAAGGTAGACCTCCAACTGACTGGTGCCTTAGCAAGTGTAAAAACATACCCAGTCGTTGATCGACGTGTATCTTGATCTCCTGCGTAGTCGGAATCACAATATCCAACTACGCCTTGACCAATCTTCTCATCCCGCTCAAATACTAATCCAACATCTACGGTGTTCAAAATATACCGTAAAATCCATTTCACAGCTTGCCAATGCTCCTTGCCAGGATCATGCATGTACCTGCTCACAACTCCAACTGCTTGTGAAATGTCGGGCCTTGTACACACCATAGCATACATCAAGCTACCCACCGCATTTGCATACGGTACCTTTGCCATATATTCTCGTTCTGCATCATTCTTTGGAGATAACGATGCACTAAACTTGAAATGAGGAGCAAGTGGAGTACTAACAGGTTTAGTCTTTTCATTCATACCAAACCTCTTTAATACTTTACTAAGATACTCTTTCTGTGTCAAATAAAGCCTCCCCAATCTTCTATCTCTACTTATCTCCATGCCGAGAATTTTCTTGGCTTCGCCGAGATCCTTCATTTCAAACTCCCGACTCAAATGAGATTTCAATTTTTCAATCTCACCTTGATCCTTGGAAGCTATCAACATATCATCAACATAAAGAAGAAGATATATGTAGGATCCATCTCGTAGCTTGCGCAAATATACACAATCATCATATTTGCTTCTTGTGTACCTTTGCCCCATCATAAACTTGTCAAATCGCTTATACCACTGTCTTGGAGACTGCTTCAATCCATACAACGATTTGTCAAGCTTGCATACCATCTTTTCTTTACCAGCAACTTTGAATCCTTCTGGCTGAGTCATGTAGATTTCCTCTTCCAAGTCACCATGTAAAAACGCAGTTTTTACATCTAATTGGACAAGTTCCAGATCCAATTGTGCTACCAAAGCCAATAAAATTCTGATGGAGGAATGTTTCACGACTGGAGAAAACACTTCGTTGTAATCAATTCCCTCCTTCTGAGCGTAGCCTTTAGCCACCAATCTTGCTTTGTAGCGAACACCAGACTTGTCAGGAAATCCTTCCTTCTTTGCATATACCCACTTGCATCCGATTGCCTTCTTTCCCTTTGGAAGACTGGTTAGCCTCCATGTTTGATTCTTATGAAGGGAATGTACTTCTTCATCCATTGCAATCCTCCACTTTTCTTTATCCGAACTTTGAGCTGCTTCATTGAAAGTGGCAGGAATATCAACATTTATGGTTGGGGATGCATAGGCCACTATATCAGCAAAACGAGCAGGTTTTCTGATTGTCCTCTTTGGCCTACTGGTTGCAATTGATTCATGTTGCTGTGAAAGTTCTTCAACTGGAACATTTTCTTCAGTTGATTCTTCTTCTACCATAGGAGTCCTTTCATCTACTCCGATATCCACTGCTGGTCTGATAATGCTTCTTTCAAACTCCATCTGCTTAGGAGTGCTCTCCACCTGTTGGGGAGTACTATCATTCTGCTGTACATCTACCTTTGTTAACATGGTAGATTCATCAAAGGTGACATCCCTGCTGAAAACTATCTTTTTCGTTTCGGGACACCAAAGGCGATAACCTTTAATGCCTGTTGTGATCCCCATAAAGAGCGCCTTCTTCGCCCTTGGATCCAACTTTGATTCTTTAACATGATAATATGCAGTAGAACCAAACACATGTAAGGAATCATAATCTGTAGCAGGTTTTCCCGACCATTTCTCTAATGGCGTTTTGCCGCCAATAGCAGTTGATGGTAAGCGATTAACGAGGTGATTTGCATATGCTAAAGCCTCAGCCCAAAATTGTCTGCCCAACTCAGCATTGGACAACATACACCGAACTTTCTCCACCAATGTCCGGTTCATACGCTCTGCCACCCCGTTTTGCTGTGGTGTATCTCTGACTGTGAAGTGCCGAACAATGCCTTCATTTTCACAGACCTCCATGAACGGATCACTAGTGTATTCACCTCCGTTGTCTGTTCGAAGGCGTTTGATCTTTCTTTCTGTTTGAGTTTCCACCATCTTTTTCCACTTGATGAAAATTCCCAATACTTCACTTTTCGCCTTCATAGTATACACCCATACTCTTCGAGAGAAGTCATCGACAAAGGTAACAAAATAATTCTTGCCTCCCAAAGAAGTTGTTTTGGAAGGTCCCCACACATCAGAGTGCACATAATCCAAAATACCCTTGGTATCGTGAATTGCAGTGCCAAATTTTACCCTTGTCTGCTTTCCTTTGACACAATGCTCGCAAAAATCTAACTTGCAAACACTGGCTCCTTTTAATAGTCCTTGATTCATCAGAAGATTCAAAGATTTTTCTCCGGCATGCCCTAAGCGCATATGCCATAATCTGGTTACTTTCAATTCTCGATCATCACTGGAAGCCACGGCCGCTACTCCAACAACTGCATTACCTTGATAGTAATACAAGTTATTATTTTTCCAGATTCCTTTCACCAGCACCAATGCACCTGAAATGATTTTCATCACTCCATTATATGCCGACACCTTGTAGCCCATTGATTCTAGTACTCCTACAGAAATGAGGTTCTTTTTCAATTCTGGCACATATCGGACATCAGTTAGAATCTTAATTGATCCATCCTGATTCCTCAGCCGAATTGAACCAACCCCATTTGTTGCTAATGTGGTCTCATCTGCCGTGTAGACGACTCCACCTTCTTTTTCCTTGAAATCAAAGAACCATTCTCTATTGGACGTCATATGATGGCTACAACCTGAGTCCAATAGCCATGTACTAGAATGACCAGTAGGCATGACAGCTAATGAAAAATCTGAGTTTTGATCAATGCACTCAGATACATTTGAATCCGCAACAGTTTTTTCTTTGTCAGGTCTACCCTTCAGTTTTGGACAGTCCTTCTTCCAGTGCCCTTTCTCTCTGCAAAAGGCACACTCATCTTTACTTAGTTTGGCTCTTGACTTGGATCTTCTTCTCGTCCCCTTTCTCTGGTTTTGTGAGCGTCCTCTAGTTACCAGAGCTTCTGCTGCTCCATCTCTGCTATTTTGCTTGTCTTTTCTTCTGAGCTCATAGCTGTACAGAGCAGAGCTAACTTCACTGAGGGACACCTCAGCTTTCCCATGGAGTAGAGTTGTTTCAAGATGCTCAAACTCCTCAGGAAGAGATCCCAACAACATGAGAGCCAAATCTTCGTCTTCAAATGTCACATCTAAATTCATCAGATCAGTGATTAACTGATTGAAATTAGTGATGTGATCACTTAGAGTTGTGCCAGGAACATAAGTGAAGCGAAATAAACGCTTCTTCATGTTGAGCCTGTTCTGACAATTTTTCTTCAAGAACTTCTCCTCCAATCCAGTCCATAATTTATTTGCAGAGGTTTCTTTTGAGAACACATATTTTTGTTCCCTTGAAAGACACGATCGAATTGTACCACACGCTAAACGATTTAGCGTCCTCCATTCCTTCTCTTCAATCTCTTCTGGTTTCTCTTTTTCGATGGCAATGTCTAGACCTTGATTAAAGAGCGCGTCTAGAATCTCACTTTGCCACATGCCGAAATGACCGGTACCATCAAATGTCTCCACATTTAATTTTGTATTCGTCATAACATTTCTCGCCATAATAGATAATGACGAGCTTGTTGATGCTTGCATTGTAGATGAAGATCTACTTTCGGTCATCTCTACAAATTATATTTAGTAGCTCCTAAATGTAGAGTAACAATAGCCCAAGAAATCTTTTCTGATGTGGAAGATCAGACCATGCTGCAACCACAGAGCATACTAAGAAACCTCGAGCTCTGATACCAATTGTTGCGGAAGCCCTACCAAAGTTAAGGTATAACGAGTAAATTATTGTACCTAAAATTGCAAAATGGTAATTCCCAGGAAATATTTGGTGAGGCACACTGGCCTGCTTAAGTACCAATTTCCTAGACAGAATCACCTATATATGCACTTAATTGCACAATAACTCACTACAAATATACCTACAAATATAGCTACTAAATAGACAATAAAATAGAACACCAGAATTTAACGAGGTTCGGCTAATTTGCCTACGTCCTCGGACACTACCGACAATTTAATATTTCACTAGAAGAAATATTACAAAGAGAGAGAAGAAAGCAAGTTATTGGCTCTTGCTTGGTGTACTTGAATTGGTTTGTTTGAGAGCTATTTATAGTTCTCAAACAACCTCTCAAATGTTAAACTTAACCGATGTGGGATTTAGAAACTTAGGCCAAAGAATTCAAAGTCCTCAATTTTGGCTTGAAAAAGTCATCAATTGAGGCTTGGCTTTGAATTCAACAAGTTGGTTGTTTGAAGAGAAAAACTTAAGGAAATTGCTGGAAATTTTGATGAGAGCCGAGAGGGGAAGAGCTGAAATTGACCAGCTTTAACTCCATAACTTTAGTTATTAGTAAGTATATTTTTGCTTCATATACATCGTAAAATCTAATACTTGGCATGCATGTGGTAATTTACTTGATTAGGCAAGGAATTTGGGTGAGTTTGCAAGAAAATGAGGAATGAATTTCTCAAGTTTTATTTCATAAGTTTGGCCGAACTTGAGCTGGTTATTTGTGCAGCTAGTAGCTGTGAAATTTTAAGGGTTTTGATGAGTTGTTGTTTCCCACCTGTTTTACTAGATGTATGTTGGTTGCATGATTGAACCCCTTGAAAATTAAAAGTGGAATTGTTGTGTGAGAATTTGGGAAAAAGGTGAGCTGGTTGCCTTACCTAAATGTGGCTATAGCTTAAAATCCTGTTGTAATTGTGATTAGAGGCTAGGAAACAGCATGTATGTAGATCTTTTCTTAAGAATTTTACCAAGTGAATAGTTAAATAATTACGGTAATTATAAATTGTCTCAGGAGACAATAGGCTGCAAGAAGGGAACCCCAAAGCCGAGATGTAAAATGTTCTCTTACGATGAGTGTTCCTTATATGTATTCATGATTAAATGTTAAAGTATGGTTGTGGCTTGTTGCTTGGTGACCTAATTGATTGCTAAGTGTAATTGTTTGAGTTTTCAACTTAATTTGCTATTATTATTCACTGATAAAAGGCGAGTGTGTACTTTGTCGCACTCGTCTTACTTACTTTTGGAACCATCAATTGTTTAATTGCTATTGTTAACTGTGCATGACGGTTTTGGGCCCAAACCCCAACGATGGTCGGCCTATTCGAGTTAGCAACGGGCTCGGTCGAGTAGGTTGATAGTCCTTTGGTACCCTTTATTGGTATACTCGAGTATGATCCACTGAGGTGATGATCATTGAACACTGCAAGAAAGGAGTATGCTTGTTACTGTTTAACTGGGGAAATGGCACTGTATTATTGAACAGAGCTAAGTGCTACGTCTGGAAATGGACGGGAGCCACCTTTAGAGTCCGTATCAGTACCGTATCCTTTAATATTGATTGTTGACATTGAATAGTTGAACAGGGCTAAGTGCTACAGCTGAAAATGGACAGGAGCCACCTCTAGGTCCGTATCAGTACCATATCCTTTCATATTAAATGTGTTACTTGTTTTTTAACTTTGTAGTATTGTACTATAAAGAACTTATATATAAAGTGGGAATGGGTGGTGAAATTTGTTGTTGGTCTTTCGTCCTTCTTCATGTGGAAATCACGTGCACCGTGGTTGTTGACTTTTTGGTCCTAGATTTCTTCTACCGGTTTTGCTCCCTTCTATTTTCCAAACCACCTGAAACCCTGTGCCAAAAAACGTGTGCTAGAAACCATGTGCTTTTATCTCTCTCTTCCCTCTCGGTCTCTTCTGGTTCTCTTTTCATTTCTTCCTCTTTTTCATCATTCTCTCTCCTGTTCCTTTTCTTTGCCATCTTTCTCTTCCTTAGGCAGCAAGACTAACAAGGTAATCTTTTTTTCTCGGCAAATTTGTGTTAAATTTTTTTTTTATTTTTTTGCACTTCTAGAAGACCTCTATTCCCCATTGTACTCTTCTTCCTCAGATTCATCTCCTGTTTCCCATTCACAAGTTTCTGACTGTTATATGGTTGTTTTTGTTCAAATTTTCTTATTTTGTTCCGTTTTATTATTATTGAACAACTCTTTTTTTTTTGTTAGAAAACCCATATTTTGTTTCTTTTTTTTTTTGCGCCCAATGTTTTCCGTTTGTTTTGGCTAGAAGTAAAAAGAAATCCTTGTTATTACTTTATCTTTCATTTTTGATGATGTGTTATATTAATGGTATGCCAGTGAACCACAAAATCCATTTGGGTGTTTTGGCCTTCCTGCTCATAAACTTTGACAGTGAAATTAGCACATGAAGAGGTAATACTTTGTCTTTTATATCAGTGCTATTTTTTGCCCTTGATTTGTCCCTTTATTTTTTTTTTGAGACTCCAAAACTTGGAGTTTTTTAATCTTTACTTTTACTACTATGCCTCCTACTTATCCCATTTCCCCTCTTTATGATTTAAATTTTAATCAAATTCCATAGCTGTTTCTACAATAATTATAAAGAGACGTTTCCTTTATTACAAATTGTTGATGTCATCAAATTGGGTGTTGAAAGCTGAAAATTTTTGCTTGGGTTGGATGGTTGGATGTAGTAGTTACGGGAAACAGGACAATTGAAATTTTAAAAGCATGAATTTTCACTTTATTGATTGGAGCAAGTTCAATTGGATGTTTCTGAAATTTAGTTGATAACGTGAAAGTTTATGTTAAGCCAGCGGTGGAACTGAATCTAATAAGTTGCGGTGTTGGAGTAATTGGTGTAGTCTGCTCAATCTTTTGTTTGCCTAACTATGTTTATGCTGTGCAATTATTTTTTATTATTCGGATAAATTTCTCAATGTTTTATCTACCTAACTGCTTTAACATTGTGGATGATTGTGTTATTTGATAAATTTCTCCAATGGGGAAGGTTAAGAACCTAGATACTTTCAATTTTTGGAAATTGGGTGTCTAATAGTTTCTGTTTCGTGTTTTGCAGATATCATGATCGTTATCATCTATCGATAGTTCGAAAGTCGCTGCTTATGCATTGTGAACTTTTTTTATATACATTTGATTTTCTCTTCATTGTTTTCTTCCCCTTTTACTAATCTAAAATTTACTTTTTTTGTGATTGCAGGTGGAGAAAGTTGGGCTTTTTCCTCTTCAACATTGCTGCAATACTCTAAGATATGGTATATTTTATTTCATTCACTAATAAAAAGTTTACTTTAATGCACTGTGATTTTTTTTATATTTTTTAATCAAGTTTTGATTGTGATTTTCAGGTTATTCATTACTTGGATGCTCTTTCACGAGCTTCCTTTTCCATTCATTAAGGAGAATGCTTGATTTCTTTATTTGCTTTGCATCTCTATGCCATTAGATGTTGGATCTGTTTTTGATAGTTCTGTGTGTACTTAGTTGTTGGGTTTTCGGCCACAAATGACCAAAAGCATTGTAAGTCATCAAGGATTTCCATTATTTTAGATTATTGTTTTTAAGTGCCTTTTCCTCGTGTCTTTGCATAAATCTTGCCTTTCATTTTTCTTTTGATAGAGTACGAGTTTTTCATTAAAATTTTGCTAATTTTGTTCTGAGGGGATTGGCTTATGTATCTGATAGGATGACATTTTGAGGATATAATATAAATTATAGTAGAATTAGTGCTCCACCAAAATGGCTTTTCTTCCCTTCTTTCTTGGTACAGTTTAGTAGTACAAAATGCAATAAATCTCTTGGTAAAACTTCTTAGTTATATATTCCATGAATCTGAACTGTACAAGCTAACCAATTGCTTTCAACCCTATGTCAATTTTCGCTAAATTACAAGATCTAGCATAATTTTACTGATCTGATTGTTTCAATTTGGATGGTCAAATCTTTTCTTATTGGATGGGATAATCTAAAATTTAGAAATCGTATGCAGGCGTGGAAGATATTTGGCAATGGATGGACTAAAATTGTAAGAGTTGTTTTAGGCAGGTAACGGGAATTAATTCATGGTAAATGATCTACTTATTTAGTGTTTTAATATTTGCCTTGCGTTAATGCCTAGATGTTTGAACATCCATTTAAGCCATTGGCAATTTGCGATTGATTAAGCAAAATCTATGCAAGCTTAAAAAAATATGTTTGCAACTCCTGTTTTTAAGTGCCATGAGTCTCTAATTATTGATTCTGTCTAACCGTATAGAAAAAAGGAACTAATAAAATAGCTATATTTGCATTACCAGATTGCTATAAGTAAGAGTATCATGCTAGAGAAGTCAATGGAATTCCTTCCCTAAGATACTTGCATCTTGTGTCTTACATGTATATTATAGTATAACTCATCCAAGAATAGTCTACTTCTATGCTGGGGAACATTTATGATACTTGGAGATTACTTTTGATGTCATTTTCTGAAGATAACATAATACAACAGCTTTTTGCTGATATTTGTCACTCTCAGGTGCTCCAAGAGAGCTCTAACATTTATTTTTGCAGTAAATTATGGGATTGTATTATTGTACCTTTTAGGTTGATTAATGGAATTTTCAGAAGATAACATAATATTGCTTTTTGCTGATATTTGTCACTCTCAGGTGCTCCAAGAGAGCTCTAACATTTATTTTTGCAGTGAATTATGGGATTGTATTATTGTACCTTTTAGGTTGATTAATGGATGCTTCTTACTCTTTTGACCGTTGAATCTTTTTTTGAAATTCCATAAGTTTTTTGAGATGCCTAGACATGAATCATATATTTGGTTTCTTTTCCATCCGGTTGTTTCTTTCTTCTTTTTTTAAAGTGATTATTATTTTATTTAGTACTTACTGGTGAAGTCACATAAATTAGGTAACTTGAATTTGAATCCGATGGCAAATTTTTCTTTTTTTTTATCACTTACAGTACTATTTTTCCCAAAGTTGCCGTTTTTTTTCAACAATAATAATAGTATTATTATAGTAGAATATAAAATTGTGTTGTTACGATGTTTCTTCCCTTTTTCTTTATTAGTAGCTAATTAATGAAAATGACCCTGTAGAAATTAAGTATTTCTAGGGAAAGAAAAACACTTGCCGATTTCTTTTTTTTTTTAACTACAGTATTTTCTTTTTTTACAAGGTTGTTGCTTTTTTATAATAATTTTATTATTATAATAGAGTATCCTTTCCCCTTTTCCCCCTTCTTTTATTCTCTTTTTTTACCCAAAGGTTTCTTTTTTTTTTTTAAGTAGTTACCAATGGGTAATTTCTATACACTAACAAATTTAGTTTTTCAAGCCATAAATTGGCTTTTCATGCCTCAAAACGCACTAATTTATTAGGTAGGAAAGTTAGAAATCACCAAAAATGTTCTTGTTTGTACACTAGAGGAAAGAATAGCAATTCAAGGGTGAAGTTTCCAATTTCAAAACAATATTACATACTCCAAGTCGGGATGGGCCTCGCAAGTTTCATTTCCAGTCAGTTCACGACTAGGTTTAAAAAGATTCAGTAGATGGTTCTTATGATGCCACCAGCAAAACTACAACGTTTTGGCCGTGGAAAACAAATATGAAAATGCTAGCAAAACTTTGAACCTTGTTTGGATGATCAAAATTAACTATTCTAGAATTTGCTAAAATAGCACCAAAATTTTTCAGAAATTATGGGACCAAAAATTTATATTTAATTTAGAGTAAATCTTATTTACACTGACAATGTATATACTATTATCGTTGGATTCATTACATGTGTACAAAAATTGAATTTCAAATTCAAATTTTGCATAGTTATCATTCATTCGATTTTTTCTTTTTTTTTTTTATATTAATTTCTTTCTTTTATCCTTTTTTTCATTATTTTCTTATACTAACAGTGTATACACTATCGGTGTGAGAAAGATTAATCCTTTAATTTACACAAGATATCTCTAATCTTTTCAATTCATCTTTGGAGTGAATAATTTGCTTAGCAAACAATCATTAGATTGTCTTGAAGCCCATCCCTATGATCATATGAAACAATGGGCTGAAACAGTAGGTAATCCAATGTGGGAACACTGGTCCCTATCAAGGTAGCTACTACCCAAACATTGAAACAGAAAATTGTTGTAACCCAACCATCTACAAAAGCAGCTATTGCACCAACATCTTTCTCGTCTAAACCCCTTCCTAACAACTATATCAAAACTTTTGCTTATATAACAGTTACACAAACTAAACTCGATTTTTGGCAATAACGATCCCTATTCATTAGCCAACGTTACTACCTTCGAACTGCAATTCTATTCCTATATCCTTGGCCGAAAAGCAAGAATATTACAAACAAGTGTTGACGGACTCCCAATCCGTCCCCTTTAGACCCTTTATGAGGAAGAACGAAGAGAATACATTACCTATTCATGCGCTGAAATTCTCAAAGTCAATAAATCTGCTGATTGGGAGTATATTTAAAATCATATATACATACATATATATACATATATGTATACACAGACACACACATTTATATACACATCCAGGCCAAATTTTCTTTATATTAGCCATGTCACGTTAAGTACTAAACTTTCAATGCCTATACATAAATTTTCACATTATACTAATAGGTAATACCAATTAGTGTAAAAAAATTGACATTGACATATATGTGATTACATTTTTGGGAAAGATTTATGTGAAAAATATATTAGCCATATCTAATTTTGTAATTCCTAATTTAGAATGGAAATGAACTTACAAGTTGTTAAAAAGCAAGTTCATAGGGATATGAAGTTTCTTTTTTCATCTACTGTACATGATGTCATTCCTCGAAATTTAATTACTTTTTCTATTACACAGGATTGTGAATAATTAGGCGAGGGGGGGGGGGAGGAGTTGTGATCATTTTTTACAGTATGTTGGGAAAAGTTGCATCGACTTTAATTGAAACCGATTTTACCCCATTATTATCCATAACTTGACTTGAAGTATATGAAAGTTCTGTATCTATTAAATTGCTTGATTACTTAGCAATATATATGCAAAGAATCCTCCAGCGACTTTGGCTAATACGTGTCCTATGAGTAAACATTATATTCATTCTTTAACATGATACTTAATTATTGGTAATAGATTAGCCAATAGAGTGGTTTTAAATTTATGGTGTTGAAAATGGCACTAAACTCTCGACTACTCGAGCCATTCCTGGGTAGTGATTGTAAATGAAGAAACCGCATGTCATGCTATAAGAGTATGATAATGTTTTAAATTAAAACATTAAAATGCTATACGCATTTGTTTTGTTGTGACTACTAGCCTTTGAAGCATTACATTGAGCATTATATTTTGGATTTTCTTAATCTTTGTTTTGAGTGTGCAAACTAACACTTACTAACATATGACATAAGGTGAATGGACTTGAAATGTTTTGGTGGTATTACTTTTCAAAGGCAATAGCCCATGAAAATGGCTCCTTGTAGTTTACTAGACTACCAGCCATTGACAGGAATGGAAATCTTAGAAAAATTAAATTAGTTTCTAGTAGTAGACTATTGGTCATTAACATTGATGATTCCTAATAGTGAGGCCACTGGCTACTAATGGAAGAAAAAAATTGAAAAAAGTGGCTTTACTTGATGTGAGCATATTTAGGTGACTTAAATGAATGTGGTTATAAATCATTGCAATGATATAAGAGATATTCTCACAAAATATTAACACATTATGACTGTATTATCGTAAAATCAAGAGAGAATCTTGTTCAAGTAAAATTCAAACTAGAGAACAAAGTTACCAAACATCAAGGGGCATAGAATTTAAGTCTATAAACTGTAAATTGAAACCATCTATGAGGACATGACTACATAGGGATTAGAGACCCAAGAACTAGGTTAGGAACAAATGAATCATAGAATGGTATGAGTGAAAAGCATGAATATGGTGCTTAAATCATCATACCCTTCCCTATGGTGCAAAGCATGTACGTGGTTCTACGAAAAGGCAAACGTTAAGATTTAATCTTAATCTCTGACTGAGTTCTATAGCCCTTTATGGGTGGGATGTCTTAGCCATCGGATCATCATTAATAGACTCTCCTATATGAGTGTGGAGATTGGTTGTGAAGTTTTACTTTATGCTTAAACTTCCACTACAGCAAGTGCACAGTTTGTACACGAGTATAGGGAATATTCAATGTCGATCTTATAGGGAAGATGATCAATTATTGGTATTATTCAAACTTCATATCATGTAGACTACCAAAATTAAGGCAAGTAACTCTACACTATAAACATATAATAGTAAAGAGATTCCTAGGGTTATGGAATTTCTAACTACTCTTGCAAGTGAAATTATTGGTTAAATGAAATTGATCACGTTGGCAAAGTTATAGCTTAATTTCCTATTGTACATGATATTTGTTTTCGCCGGTATATCCACCATACTTATAAATACTCCTCACCTATATTAGTGCTGATGAAACTAGTTATAAACTCATTAAATTCTATGAAATTACTTGGTTAAAATCACAAAGATGCCACCCTGCACTAGTGAGTGAACAACTTAGATCTAATACTCCTATGAACTTGTATTGAATCCCAAATTTCATTGAAGATACAACACCTTTAAATGGTCATAATTAATGGCCAATTAATCATGATTGTAATAGTAAAACTATGAAATAACTTGCACAAGATATAGACATCAAATAACCAAGAAAATATCACATATAATTATAGTTAGTCATCCCTTCCTTAGGTACAAAAACTAGCAAAATACAAAGAAAATAAAAACAATAATTATGTTTGTATTATATCTAAACATAAGATTCAACACAAGAAAAAAAGTGATAAGAGAGGAATCACTCTTGTCATATGAGTTCCAAAACTCTCCATCTTCATCCTCAATCTACTTATATATATATATATATATATTTGTCAAATCTACTTCTATATTTAGTTATACACAAGTTGGATAAACTACACAAACCTACTCTAATCTAATGAACTAGGAGCTCTAGTGAAAAACTACATTTTTAGTAGTGTTTTGTAGCCTCTAAAGTTATAAATTAAGTCTCTGAAGATTCTATTTACAGAGTGAAGAAAGCTTAGGCAACTTGTACAACTTGCTTCAAGAATCCTGCTACTTGCTTGTTTCTTATGTTAAAATTGATGGAAGAAAGTTCAAAAGAGTTTTCTAGAGTCTCAAAAACATTCCTTCATCTTTTCATGGAAAGTTGTAGCAAATTGAGTTACCTTTCCAATGGATTAAAAGTCATATCATTTAAAGATCTAAAGACTAGGTTATGATCAAAATACCCTTGACTGGTTAGAAGCCTATTTTGAAATATAGCAGTAGTAAAGCATATTTGTACTTCTGACTTTTGACTATGAAAGCTGAAAGAAAAATTATTTGCACAGCGGAATGAGCAAACAGTTTTGTTTTGTTCTTCTTGCTTGAAGTTGCAATTTGATTCAGGCCTTTCAAAACAAATAAGTACTTACTTGTTCAGACGAATATGCGATGCCTGATGTAGATGTTTGAATTCCAGCAATAAGCCTTCCACACGTCAGGCCTCTAGTTCGTCCACACAGACTCAAACTAATAGGTAACAGAATTTTGGAGTTTTGTTTCGGTAGTGAAGAAACAACGATATTGCTTTGTTCCCTTTCCAAAACAATCGTGATTGTTTTGCACCCTAGTAGACCCTTAACAACTCTTTGTCAATAAGGCTTATTTATACAGTTGTTTTGATTAGATCAATATCTTATATCATCTTTATCAAATCATAACAACCGATTTATATTTTTATTCTTATCTTGATCAAATCAAAAATAGAATACAATTATTTAATTCATGTTTTAGTTTTGATCACATCAAAATATAAACACAATTAATATAATTATATTAACTATTATTTTCATCGTTATAATATTTGAGTCATACTCAAATACCAACTCCAAATTCCGTCTAGCTTGGGTTTCAAGATGTGCTAGCATCCTTATCAAAGTCTAAACCCATTCTAATCAACTTCCCTATCAGTTCAAGTCCTTTTGTGTGTGACTATCTATCTAGGTCCATTACCCAGTTGGCAATGTAATAAACGTTAGCCTATTAACGTTAGTTAGAACATTTCTAACACTTGAGAAGTTCTCCAAATATACCTCAAGTTAACATAGTTCATGAGTGATGCCTAGCAGCATATCATGACACCCAACCGGTGATGAAAGATTGGAATCCTTTTATGTGAACCATGACTGCAATTGTTTTGCATAAAAATCCTTCTATTACTATATCCCCATTGAGTTCAGTTTAGTAATAATGTCAAACTCTAAAACTCAATCGTATGACTTAATCTATCAAATTACTTGACTATAAAATTGATCATCTACATGAATCAATTTGTCTTGGCCAAGAACTCCTTTAGTCAAGATTGATAGATTTCATAAGATATCAAACCATTCATGATGGAATAATAGATCCCATTTTGCATAAACACTTGGCTCCATGCATAACTAATTAGAGGTACCACATGCCAATACTCATCCGTGATTAGAACAAGTATTTTCTGCATTGATAGACTTTAACCATCCATGAATGAGCCAACCGTGTCGTCTCAGGTCTGAGGATCACATGCACCATTGCAATCAATAATGAATCATTGACATTAATAAGCTAACGATTCATTATTTAAATTAGTCAGTGTTCAAGCCAACTTGTCACACAAGTGCCTCTCATATTTGTTCTAGTATCACATATTTAATGGTATGAGACTCGCCATTCTATTATCATTAATATCTCATATTAATCATAGAAAATAAATATGAGACTAATCTTCCGGATTAAACTTGCCCAATTAATAATCCTATGATTAGGAACAATTTAATATTATTTGTACCAAGTTTTTCCGTCACTCATATTCTCATCACATGAGAATGGAACCTTAACAAATAATAATGGACAACATTCAATCAAATCTAAACTAAGAATAATTGAATCAAGAAGTGCCATTTTATTTTAATCAAGACAATAATTATTAATGCTCTAGGGCATACTGCTAACAAAAGCATTAGAACTGGACCTTGATGTCTTGTAGCAATTTTAGCAAGCTTTTCAATGCTTCAAGAATCATCTAAATCCAATATCTATAAGCCACGTTACAGTCGAACTACAAAAATGTGCATTACTGCCAATACTTTTCTTTTCTTGTTTTTTTAATGCATTTCATCTTTTGATCATTTTGCGTTTCATGTTACTTGTAATAAATTCCAAATCATAGAGAATCATCTACATATCTTCTCACTTCATTCCAATTGATGTTTTAGTCATTAAAACCTACAAAATGGGAAGTTTTCATACTTAACTCCATAGAAATATAATTTTTCTTACATAAACCACAAAATAAAAAAATTCAACCTAGTTATTTGACTCCAACAATGAATAAAATGCACCCAAAACTAGGCAATAAAACATGCTAAAAATATGTAAAATGAACACTTATCAAATTTCACTAAGTTTGAATCATTTCTTGTCCTCAAGTAATAGGAAATATAAACCAAAACAATGATTCAAAATTTGAAATAATACATGTGCACCTTTGTATTCAATTGCTCAAACTTAACCAAATAACCATTGTGCAATTATTCATTCTACCTTTAGTACACATAACATTAGGTTAAAGAGAGATAATTATACCACTATTTCAACAAGTTCAACTCAATTTCACCTCCTATCCCACTTTCACAAGCAAGTAAATCATATGATCAATATATTAACTTTCTCAATCTATGATCATTTTTTTCCCAAATTCGAAAAAAGTATTTATGCATATGTAGATCAAATACTTATTCAAGTTGTGAAAATGCCTTTTGATGTGAGAATCAACATTTTAAATGAGAACCCTTGGTTATTTAACATTTCATATATTCAAGTTGTCTTGCATACTCTTTTTTTTTTCGGCTAACCCTGAGCACGGGGAGGGATGCCATCCCCTATAATTTATTGATAAAATTGGTTGTAACCACCAAACAGATCGGCCTCTACGAGCCTACTTGGTCATGGACGATTCTTCTAATAGATGGGACCCCTATCCTATCTAAGCGCATGGCTCCTCTAGCCTCCAGAGGTAACGCTGATGAAGAAGTGTAGATCTCCTCACCCTCCTGAGTACACCCAACATTTGATAAAACATCAGCAACTTCGTTTGCCTAGTAGAGACAGTGGCTAACCCGTAAAAAGTGAACCTGCAATGCCAACAACTGCTGTATCTCCTGATAAACACCCCAAGGACAACTACCCTTACCAAGGAGAATGTGGACTAACATGAGTGAATCTAATTCGACGTGTAAACTGTCAAACCCTCGCTGAACGCACAGCTTAATCCCAAAAAGTAGAGCTCGAACGTCGGCCTGAAGACTAGTAGCATGACCAAGACGACAGGAAAACGCCAAGAGCAAACTGCCACCTCCATCCCGAAGGATCCCTCCTCTCCCACTAACTCCGGGATTGCCCTTGGAACACCCATCACGCAGTCTTAACTCAACTATTTTTTTTGCGCCAAAGTCGATATTTATAGATGAAAACTCGTGGTTGCTAATTATAATAACCATTGGAGTAGATCAATTTTTTTTAAGAGTAAAGGATAAATAAACACTCCTTCCCAAATAATTAATGTAAGAGTAATCATAAGAAGAGTATTATATTTGTTGACCATATTCATTACTTAACTTTTAAAATCAAGTACAGAAAAGAAATTTTATTAAATATACAAAATTTATATATAATGTAATGCCCCGAGTCCATTGGGCTGGCCTACAAACTTTTTAAACTGTAACCACGTGTTCAAAATTATTAACCCAAAGTTATTAGTAACCTAATAGGCCAGAACTTATATTTCATTTCTTTTCTCCTCCATTTTTCAATGTGGGATACTTCATCCAGCCATCATTTAAAAACTTTGTGTCTTCACAAAGTCCAATCATAATCCAAACTATCCACTTAATCATGCATAGATTCTAGAGATAGCTCGTATGGTCTTCAGTGGTGGCTCTCATAGAATATGGCACGTAGTCTTCTAGCTTCTAGAGGTGGCCTCTATTGAATGTGGCACTTAACCCTGCGCAGCACTTAGTTCCATACATTCCCTTGCATAGTCAGAACCATAATACCACTTAGCCCTAGGTTCATCTCAAATGGAGACCACGCGAGATTTGCATTCATACCATTTTCTCACGCCTCGGATCCACTGGATTGGCCTAATAACTTTTTGAGTTGAAACGTCAAGTTCAAAATGGTTAAACCAAATTTATTAGTAACTTAACAGGTTTGGAGCTTATATTTCATTTCTTTTCTTCTTCAATTTTCGATATGGAATACATTACATAATTTTCTCCACTTTACGAGATATATTTTATTAAAATGTAAAAATATGAATCACATAATAGTTCTAAATTAACTGAGAAATGAATTTTTCAAGGTATATTTATTTAATTCGAGAAATGAATTACTAATGATTTTTGAACTTTTTGCCCTTTCAAACAAAGTTCAAAATTTTGAAAATTTTTTGGGCTATTTTGAAATTTTGGATAAGTTTCTGAAAAAATTTCAAAAGAGCCTCCCTCATAACTAAACGAAAATCCCTGGTGGAAAACTCAAAATTTTGACATTCAAGATCAGGTCCAACATTTCCAACAACCAACAATCACAATGTAAGCTCAAGTTTGCCCCTCTCCCCAATACTTAAAACACACATTGTGCTCAATGTGAAAAGAAAAAAAAGAGAAATATATACTCCCCTATTACAGTGATTGAAGTGTCACGAACATAAAGCTTCACAAATACATTGTCTGCAAATCTATATAAAAAAAAAGCAAAAACAAAAATAAGCTACAACAGTTCGAGAAAGTAAAGATAACAAAGGCGTCCAATGCGTAAAACAGCTATTGCAAGCCATAGCTCAGTTCCCAATGGTTGCTTGCCTTTATCTAGTAATTGTACTTACATAACATAGACAAGAATCATTATAAGGTATATTTTACACATTATTCCCTAATCTTTATACATTTAAGCCTTTCACCTAAAATACCTAAAACATCAATTATAAAGAATCTATTCTCCTTTAGGTGTTTATGAAATCACCATATCATAACAAAACCAATTCAGGAGCAAAATCAAACCAAGAAACTTACATTATTCAACATGTTCAATTTTAACTCCTAAATTACACAAAAATTGCTCAACTCTTCAAATAATACAATATTCATCATTCAATCATGCTCAGGATGAAGAATAAGCATGAACATGGTGGATTACAACACCCAAACATCAATTCAAATGCATCATTTTCCAAAAATAGCCTAAGCTAGCCATTTTCCTAATCATCACAAGTTCCAAATTTTGACAAAATGTCTCCATTGGTGAATATATGCAACTAAATACCATAATCAGACCATATGGAGTCTAGAATTAAGCCCAATGAAGAATACAACAATCTAATGAATAACTGCTTCATTTGTCTAAATTTAAGAAAATGACTAATACTAATTTTCAACTAATCTCATCACATTCATAAATTAAAGAATTAAACATGCTTAAAGAGGCTAAATAAGCATAATGAAGCTCATATACATCAACAAACATCATTACATATTTACCATTCAAAATTTATTAGAAACGCATGAAATGTTGGAGTAGCAAATTTTAAACTACCAAGTTATGTTAAAGAAGTTTACCTCCAATCATAAAGTGATAATTTGTGATGCCAATGATGCCAAAAAAAAACCCTCAAAAATTGCACCCAAATTGGCTGCCAAATGATCAAATTTTAGATTTGAAGAACCTAAAATTCTTGAGCTAAATTCTCAAAAATTGTTGGTTTTAAGAGTTTTTGATCCATGAGGTGCTTGTATGGTGAGATTTTGCAAGAAAAATGGGTGAAATTGGAAATTTGGTTAGGTATGCATGTGAGAAGTTCGATTTTGTGAAGAAAGAAGGAAAAGAAATAAATAATGAAGTTCGCGTGCTTGGTAGTATAGAAACCTGAACATGGTCCATGGACTGGATCCACAAGGACAATTCACAGATCCTCTTCGCATTTCTGTTTGGGCAGTTTCAGAACCAGATCCGTAGACCTCATTCATGGATCCGTCCGCGGATCTAGTTTTCTGCTGCACTTTTGCAGTTTCCATACACAACTTCTCATTTTTCCTAAAATGTTTTAGATCAGTATTTTACATGGTTTAACACTTCAAGCAAATTTAAAATGGTCCAAACATGATTTCTAACTCTTTTTTATAGATTAAATGCAACCAAAATGCAAAATAAGATATTGAGTTCCTTATTCTCCTCGTTTCCTCGCCGAATCTCAAAAATGACTTTTGCTGTATTTCTCAAATCCTATAAAGCAAACATTACAAAATAACTTCAAAACACATAACAAACATGAAAGTATACTAAAATGAGGTAACTAACACAAAATGTTAGGTTACCTTCCAACAAGCATTTCTTTATTTTCATTAGCTTGACTATTCCTCATCCAATGTCAAGGTAGTTACGTTAAAAATAATCCACCAATATACGACGCAGTGGGTCAATAAAAGGTGGCTCCATTTCATAAGTCATATCTTCAAATGATTTAAGAGTCAAAAATGGCTTATGTCGCGCCCCATTTTTAGCGATGGAAAATAAAAGGAGTTTATAAAAAGATGTGATTTTATTTTAAAACAAGTGAACAAGGACCTAGAATGGGACTTAAAAAAAATGCGACAATTTGGGTCCAAAATTTAGTCTAAAAGGGTTTTTAAGAAAAATAGGAGTCGCCACTTGGTATTGAGTTTTGGTGTACCAAGTCACCCAAAAATAAAGTAAAATAAAATAAAACCCTTTTTGACAACTCCAGGTCTTTGAAAACAAGAGAAAATGAATTCGGGAGTCACGGTTGAAGAAAGGGAAGGCAAAAGTTCGATCAACTCAAACCTAAGGCACCCTTTCGACCTAGTCTAAGCTAGTTGCGAGGTTTAGTCAAAATTTTCCTAATCTAACCCTTAATTTTATCATATTTGGATGTTTCCTACATGGATGCAAATCTAAATTTAAAAATATTGAAAGGGACAAAATGTTCATTCAAGGGTTTAATTGAACCAATCGCATTAATTGCGAAGGCCAAAATAATTCCTTGAAGGTGTCACGAGTATGCAAATGATGAAATTAAAAGTAAAGAAAAGAAATTAAATTATATACATAGATATAAGTGATCAAAGAAAAAGGGAATGCAACATAAAGGGTACGGGAGGCAAAAACTCGTGACATAATTATCTTATACATGGATTAATAGGGTATTTAAACTAAAAAGTTATAATCACACATTTCCCATGTTTGAAAATAATTATCCTAACATTAACAAGCAAATGAACTAGCTTAAATGAGATGCAATTCTAAATGCAATGATTAGCACCTATGGAGGGTAGGGGATAATATAATAGGGGATATCATATGAATGAGAAAAGATCCTAACAATAAAAATATGCATGAAAATGTAGTGAATAGCACACAAAGATGAATCTAGCGCAAGACGGCCTAAAGGGTCTAGCATTGGACAAGCCCATTTCTAAAAATCTTTACTAGCATTGGACTAGCAAGTAAGCGGAGGGAGAAGCCACAACTAGCGTTGGACTAGTGTGGTGACGTCATGCATTAACAATTCATAGTGAAACAAATAAAGCACAAATTAAAACAAATAAACACATAAGAGCACGTAGCACATAACATGTAAACATAATATCTAGATGCCAAAATTCTAAGAAAAGCGGATAAAACACATAACACATAAGCCACATAAACACGCAACCTATCTATTACATCGGGGAGCGCCTAACTATAATCTAGAAGGGAAAAATATGTGAGACCCCGAAATTTTTCTTATTTTCCAGGCATTTATATTGGGCCTAATTTTAGGGTTTTCTTTAATATGTGGCTTTTCTGGGGAATTTTATGAGAAAATATGAATTTTGCATCATTTTCTGGTTTTAGGTCATTTTAAGGGTATACCGTGTATGTGGGACCCACTAGGCCGATCGGTACGGTAAGATGTAACTGTGGGTAATTTTATATACGGAGGCTTTATTACCTAGTGTTATGAGTTAATTAGATGTTAGCTAGTATAATTAAGCATTACAAGACAAGAATGAGATAAGCTTGGATGACACATGTTGCAATTCTATTGGGCCTTGGATTTTTGACTTGTCTTACACCTTTACTAAAATTAAATTTTGACCAAAATTCTTCATCATTTTCATCCTCTTGGCCGGCCAACTAGAGAGAAAAAAAGAGAGAAAGCTCTTCAACTTTTGCTTGCTTTTCTTGCCCAAATCTTGGAATTCAACCATTAATCTCCCAAATCTCTCCATAAAACCTTCTTGCTTGGAGTGTTTGAAGTACTTGGTGGATTTGGTTTGAAGAAAGAAACCTCCAACTACCTTGTATCAAGTATTTGTAAGGTAAGCAAGTATAGAATTATTTCCTTGATGGTTGTAAAATGAAATTGGTGGATTGTAGTGATTAAAGATGCCATTTTGTGAGTTATTTCATGGCTTATAGTTGGGTTGTGACAATTTTTCTATTTATTGAGGAATTTTCTGTTTTATGTGCTAACTTATGCTTGAGTAAGGTGTAATGGGTTTATATTACATGAATTAGAGTTTATATGTGTTAATGTTGGTTAATTGTGGAAAATTGCTGCATTTGAGAGAATTTCGGTTTTAGGGTTTAGTAGAAATTGGGGCTTTTCTATATGTGGTTCTCATACTAGCAATTGATGTATATTTGATGGTATTGTGACTCAAATGAGGTGAATGAACTAAATTATGACATGTAAGTGTATTGGTATAGGTTTGATGTTGTTGGTTAGGTTGGAAATGTGAAGAAGTTAAGGGGAAATGCCGCCCAATTGGTTAGAATTATGGGTGGTCTTGAATTGAGAAGGATTTGAATAGGAATGGATGAATTTTAGAGTGTGTTCACATCCCACATTTCGTTACTCCATTTTGTATTTTCGAGTAACTTGTATTAGTAGGTTAATTTATACATTGACTCGTGTTTGAGTTTCAAATATGTTTCCTTGCTTGTTTTAGGTCGTACCGGTGGACCGGGACCTACACCTGACTCGAACGTGTGATTTACTTGATTGCTTGGTGAGTGTATCATTAAATGGTTGAATGCACTTAATATGTGACTTGTATGGCTTGAATAGGTCAAGGGTGTACTTTATCGCTCTTGACCACCTACTTGCGTTATTGTTACTGTTGGACTGTGAAATTTCATGTATACATGGTTTGATATTTGCTAGGGCCATGCCCTATTATCACTGTGAAAACTGAGCTCTTTCCCTTGGGCCGTTATTCGAGTCGAGCCGGCTAGGGCTTGGGCGAATCGTTAACGTGCCTTTGGGTCACTGATAGTCGAGTGGAGTGTTCACTCCTCGACCTTATGGTATACTCGAGTATGACCGTTTGTGACTGTGAGGTGTGCGGGCCCGGTAAGGGGGTGAATGGTGGAAGGAAATGGTGTAAAGAGGAGCCTACGGTTCTTGGTTTTCTCCATTGGTTGACGGAGTGTCAACGAGTACGATCAAGTATGGCAATCGGAAAACGGCCCTTGAGGGCCGACTGTATCCTTATGTATATGGTTGATTGAATGAAGGCATTTGTGCATATGTGTTTGATGGCTTGTATCATTTATTTGGTAATTTGGTACCTCACGAGCGTAAGCTCACCCCTGTTATTTTGTTTTCGTTACAGGAGCACCGCCGGACCCAAGTTTTGAAATGAGTTGAGCTAGTTAAGTAGCTAGTTTTGAAAAGCTCCTCGAAAACTTGAAACTTTGATGTAATTGAATTCAAGTACCTTTTGGAATTGTATAAGTGAACCTTTCTCATGTATATATGTCTTTATCAAGTCTTGGATTAACTGCATTATATGCTTGAAGTGTTTGGTGCGAACACTGGTTTTCGAACGAAGGAAGAAAGGTTTTTTTTTTGAAAATTTGTTGCCCAGAATCCGGCCAAGAATCCGGCCAGTTTCTGGCCGGATACAAGGCCGGATATGCAGGGGACGAAGAAAAACTTTTGGTTTTTAGCTACTGGCCGCAATCCGGCTGGAGCAATCCGGCCAACTTCTGGCCGGATTTACGGCCGGATTGACAGGGGAATTTCGACCCCTTTGGGGTCTAGCCACTGCCTCCTATCCGGCCAGAACCTGGCCGGATAGTGAGGTGGCCGGTTACTGTTCATCCGCGACAATTTTTTTTGTTTTCGTTTTCTGGACCGATTCAAGTGCTCGCGAGCTATACTTCCTTCTGTGATGATTTTGTGGTAATAAGAACCTCTTAATAAGGATTGTATGTTTGTTTTATTGATTTTCTCGTTGCAAGTTAGGTTCAGTTTGTTTGTTTCGGGTTCGTACTCCTGGCGAGAGCTGGGCAGGCGGTCCGTCGACCCCTCTGGTTCGCCTTAGGGGAAGATGGGGTCGTCACAAGTGGTATCAGAGCCTAGGTTGAGATTAACCTGGGCATGCTAGAAATTTCTTGACTTGGGACTTGTATTTGTTTGCTTTCCTAAGAGTGTTTGAGTTTGACTACGCTGTTGTGTAGGATGGATGCGCATAGTGGATCTAGTGAGAGGCCGATTGTGGAGCAGGGCCGGAGAGTACTTCCTATGATCAAGTACCAGGTCCGGTCGAGAGGGGCAGCGGTACGCTGGAGTCCGGCTAGTCGCCTTCGGCGTTGTGAGTGCCGTCACAGGTTTGCCTACCCCAATACCCTCGTATTGGCTGTGGACAAAGAAAGGAAGGAGTTGGCCAAGGATTGTACAAGGCTAGAGGCTGAAGTGAATCAACTGAGAAAGGTCAATAAGAGGCAAGCCGAACGAATTAAGGAATTGGAATATGACCTGGGAGAAGGTCAAGATAGGGTGGACGACCTGTGTACGCAATTGGGAGAGGCACGTGAGCGAATGGTCAAGAGGGCGAGGCAACTGAAGGAGAGAGCCGGACTGATTCTGAACCTATGTGACGACCTATTAGGGGATGAGAGTGATGAGGGCTCTAGTGTACGAGGCGGGGTTGGAGGTGAATCCGCTCAAGCGAGTGGGTCCTCTAGTCCCACGGTAGGCTAGGCCTTGGCTCTTAGGCCATTTTGGGTGGTTTTGACTTTTGTATATAAGGGATACGGAATGGTAGGCTGGGAAGGACCCTTAGCTAGTCGCGTTGCATGTTGGACTAGTTTTGTATATATTACTTTTGTATTGCCATTTCGTAAGACGCTTTCCTTGCTTGTACTTGACTGACTGTTTTGGTGTAAATGTTTGATCTTGTTGTGATTATTATGACTGTGTGTTATGGGTTTAAGTGTTTTATGAAGTACCTGTTGGCTAAGTGTTCATGTTTATTGTTATGCACAGGAGTGTGTACCCTTTGATGTTAATGTTATATTTATATTTAAGTGTATATCTTGATTGCTTGGTTAATTTAGAATGATGGAAGGCACGCGTAGTGGTCGAGGTAGAGGACGTGGGGGTAGACAGTCTACACCTGAACGGGGTACGGGAACTACAGTGCCCGAACCCAATCCTGAACTCCAAGTCGATCCCAATATTCAGGTGGCCGCTGCTATTCAGCGGATGATCGATCTCCTAGCCTAGGTGGTACAGCAACAGGGCCCCAACCCTAACCCTCCAGTTGGAAACCCTGGAAACCCTAGAAATCATGTCGAGAGCGAGGACCGAGCTCTTGAACGATTCTAAAAATTTTCTCCACCTAAATTTCTCGGAGGACCCGATTCGGACGTGGCGGAACAATGGTTGGAGAAGATGATAGACATTTTTGCCGCCCTACATTTTTGCCGCCCGATCAGGGACTAAAGTGCAATTTCGTAAGCAGATCTCCTTAAGAAAACCGGCCACTGGGCCATTCTCTATTTCTTTGGGCCGAAAACTACCTAAGCCCAACTAAAAGTCCAAACCAAAACACAAGGCCAGCCCGTGTTTTATCACTCAGATCCAACCAAAATAAAGGCATGGGCTCTGACCTTCTAGCCCAACCGAAACCCAAAAGAAATAAAACAAAAGTCCATTCCCCAAACCCAACCAAAATAACCACAAGCCCACCTAAAAAAATAAAACACTAGCCCAAGCCCCCCCTTTCTTTCTTTTCTCCTTTTTTCATTTTCCCTTTCTTTTCCCCATACGTTTCCTTTCCTTCTTCTTCGGCCAACCGAAGAAGCTTCAGCTGGCAGCCATGGTGGCCGCCGGTGGCGCCGTCGCCACCGGACCGCCACCGCCGGCGACCTTTCCGGTGACCAAAATTTCTCAAAATACACCTCCCCACTCTATTTTTCGCATAGATTCCATATTCGGAGTTATTTTTTTATCAAAAAGGAAAACAAAGTGGTCAAACTAGCAAAAATCAGTCCATATTTTATTCTTTTATAACTCTTAAAGCTTCACCAAAAATCATAAAAATTATGCCAAAACCCTCCTTATAACTCCTACATTACAACTATAATCTTAGTTTGACAAGTAAACAACAGCAAAATGATGCATTAAGTCAAAACAGCCCCAAAAATAAAGAAAATATTTCAATGCCTTTAAAGGCTCAAAACTTCAAAATACTTGAATAACTCAACACTTTTTCAAACCACATACTAACTACAACCGTCTATTTCACCAGAAATAAGCACAAAAAGTTCACTAGTTTAATTCATTTTTCGTTTTGTCATTTTCACAAACATTTAACATGCATTCACAGGCCCATTTCTTTTTCCCTTAATTGCATGCATGGCTCACCCCAAAACTTTAACAACATCAGGAGCCACAACAACAAACGAAAGCAAAGGACAAATAAGCATCAAAACATGCATTTAATCTAATTAATTTAGGAAAAGAAAAACTGGAAAAAGAAAACAAAATGTACCTCAATGAAGGTTGTAGTCCTTTGCCTAGGAATTTGATGAAATCGGCAAACTCCAATAGCTTAACCCACCACTGCCTTTCTTTCTGTGTTTGTGGTTGTGTAAGAAAAATGGCTAGAAGGAGCCGTGAGCAGAGTGAGGAAATGGGGAGTTAGTTTTTTTTTTTTTTTTTTTTTTTTGTCTTCTGAGGGAGAGAGCCGAGAGGGATGGAGATTTTATTTTTTTTCTTTTGTGGCTTCTCTTCTGTGTCCTGTGGGAGGGAGCCGAGAGAGGGAGGCTTTTTTTTTTGTTTCTTTTTGGATCTTGTCTTCTGTGTGAGGGAGAGCCGAGTGAGGAGTGAATTGAGGGGAAAAGGTGGGGAGTTGGTATTTTTCTTGTCCAAGGGATGGTCTCCCTGTGTCAGAGCCGAAAGAGTACATATTTTTTTTTTGAGCCCCAAAGTACCGTTTTTCTCTTGTCAATCCCACCCTCGAGAGAGTGAATTGAGGGAGTGTGTTTTGTATGTTACTTTTCTTTTCTTCTTTTTTAATTCTTTTCTAAACAAACCTGCAAAAAAAAAAAAAAATGTACATTAAAATGTAATAAATAAATAAATTATTAAATAGAAAAATCTTGAGAAAATATTAAAAATTGACAAAAATTTGGTGTCTACAGCTTACGTATCCCAAAAATGGCTTACCATGTTATAAGCCATATCTTCTTCCTTATTTCTTGATTGCATTTCATGGTTTGATCATTTTGCACCTCATGTTACTTGAAATCGACTTTAAATCATCAAGAATCATCCAAATATCTTCTCACTTCATTTCAATTGATGTTTGAGTCATTAAAACCTACAAAACATAAAATTTTCACACTTAACTCTATAGAAATACATTTTTTCTTAGATTACAAAATGCAAAATTCAACTAGAAATCTAGTTATTTGACTCTTAAAATGGCTAAAATACACCAAAAACTAAGAAATAAAACATTCTTAAAATATGCAAAATAAGCATTTATCAGAGGTAAAAGGTGCTTCTTATGAAAAATTAGCTATTTCTTAAATCTATGTAAAGCACAAGGTTGTAATATACTACCTTATGAAGCTTGTATATCATTACCTTGAATACCATGCATTTAACATAATTCTTCATACCCTAAAGTAGTCTAAGTTTCAAGGATTAGTCCATTTTGACCTGGGGATTATGGAAACACTAAGTGCAGTTTTCAAGGTAATACCATTTTCATTATGCATGATGTCCTCATTTTGTCTAAAAATTATCATTGCCTATTTCCCACATATTTTATTAAAATAAGTGAGGGAATGTTGGTGTATTTTAATAAAATATTAAATGATGTAAGGATCGAAGACAACCAAGTGGAAGAGATAAA
The DNA here is from genome assembly GCF_036785885.1 of Coffea arabica. Lineage (NCBI taxonomy): Eukaryota > Viridiplantae > Streptophyta > Magnoliopsida > Gentianales > Rubiaceae > Coffea > Coffea arabica. The sequence continues at coordinate 39,503,682 of NC_092313.1, forward strand.
CAATGTACAGATCACAAACGTAACAATAAGTAAATAGAAAGGAAAGAATTACAAACTAATTAACTACCCAGCTCCTCCTGAGCTTGTAGATTAATTCAAATAAGCTTCTTCAAGTTGATGAATTACAATCACTCTTGCGTACAAAGGAAGGTTCACCTCCTTCTTGCCCCGAACACCATTCGGTCAAGCCAGGAAGTTTTACTATCCCTCAGGACAACCCTCACAAAGCTACACTCATGAAGTATTCACTCACAAATGAAAAGCTTACAATGAACCTCACACCACTAAGACTACAAATCTATTTTGAAGAGTATTTTCTCACTAAAATTACTCTAGATCTTTTGTATCTTCAGTGTGCAAAAGTTGTTTGAAGTGTCTGACCAACCACTATTTATATAGGACCAAAAAAGTGCCTCATTAATGCTTCCAACGGATAGAAAGTAGCTGAAGAGTCAACTAGCCGTTGGAGTATCGGACGTCCGATGCTTGCGTCCGACAGCAGGCAGTGAGTTTGAAAAATTTTCTTCAATTCTATCGGAGCTCTTTGTGCGTCCGACAGCAGACAAAGAGATTTGAGAAATTATCCTGTTTCTATCGGACGTCCGGTGGAGACATATTCAGCGTCCGATGGTTTCGTCGACTTCGAAGGATCCTATCGGATGTCCGAAGCATGCGTTCGAAGTTGTGCAATGATTATCGGACGTCCGGTACTGTCATCACAAGCGTCCGACTGCTTTCAGCAACATTTGTCTTCTTTCAATTGCACTTGTTCATGGAATCAAATAACTTCATAACTGAAAGTATATCTTGAAGAAATATTAGTATTATCCATTGTTTTGTAAACATCAAAAGCTAGGGACCAAGATTAACAAATGATATTGTCTATAATTTGTAAGGAGTTATAACTTCCATGAATTTTATCTTGGGAATTATGGGAATTACAAATTTTATGTGTTTAAATGTTGGGAGTTTAAGTTTTTTAGGAGTACAACTTCTTTCAAATGATAGGATTATGTAGTTTTTACAAATCTTCTACAAATTACATAAGTTAGAATTTGCAAGAATTGCTAGATAATGTATTTGCACATGTAACTTATTGTTTTAATATTAATTGTGTAATTTTTGTAATAGTTTGTAATAGTTGTATTTCCACTAATGTGCCGTTATATAATTAATCTAACCATGCTATTTGTAACTGGAATTGTTAGGATCCAATCGTGAAACACACAACTATTGAGATATCAAGTACACAACAATTTAATGATAAACAAGCTACAAGCATGAAAGATAAACGACACACAATATTTAACGTGGTTCGACTCCACCATTGAGCCTACGTCCACGGAGAGAAATCGGTTCTTTATTATGAAAGGAAAACTCTATACAAGATTATAACTTGAATCCAAACACATCCCTTGTATACCATCTCTCATCTCCCAAGTACCCTCTCTCATCATCCATGTATAAGGCTACATATTGCTTCTTGTGTGCCCTTGTGTATCTTGTGTAGTATGTCAACCCACCTATTTATAGATAACATTATTTGGTCAAAAACCCAATTAACAACAGGAAACCAATTTTAATTCCTAGACTTATGCAGAATATGAAATAACTTCTAATTCTAAACAAAATAGAAAATTCCTTGGCTACTACTTCAAGTAACTAAAATCAATTAAGAAACTAGTTACTTCTACACAAAACAAGCAACCTGCCTAAAAGAAATTAAGCTAATTTCCTAACAATCTCCACCTTGGCGAAAATTTCTTTTAGTAACCATTTGCCTTCAACTACCAAATAATATGGTCTTGAACTACACACTCGAATCAATACAGTCATGACACCAAATTGATTCAATCGGCAAATGAACATGTGTAGTTACCTCAAGTCCAATCTCCAATTGACTCGTGAGAAAGTGCCTCAATTCACCATCTCCCTTTGCAAGATTTCTTCTCACCACCACTTGTAATCTGGGATCCCCTTCTGTGAGTTCTAACCCTAACCATTGAGGCAATCAAGTGGTGAAATCATCATATTTCTTTCTATCCTCAGGACTGTCTTGCCACGTGTGGTTTCCAAAACTTCACCTAAAACAAAAAACTCGTTGCTGTCAGAGTCTTTTGGCACATGGAAATTAGATCTTCTTATTTCTTTGGGACACGTGTCACACCACCCAAAAAACATAATCGAAATCTAAAAGCCACCAGAATGAAGTTTCAACCATTGGAGGTGTGAAAAAGTTTCCAATGATTCAGGTCCAAAATCAACATTGGACTCCACCTTTTCTTAACCCTTGAATCACATGTTTAGATTCACCATCAAGTATCTCCATGCTTTTCGACTTTCCATCCTTCACCATCAATGTTTTTTACCAAGCCATTGAAATAAGGATACCACTCATTAAATTGTTCAATTAGTAACAACTACCAATCCACTTGATCTCAATAGTTAACCAGGATCCAACATTGAACAACCAACCTCTTGATCCAACCATTCAATTGGTTGGGATCCAAGTGCTTGTAAGCAAGCCAGTCTCGCAGCCAAATTCTGATACCATTTGTTAGGATCCAATCGCGGAATACACAACTATTGAGATATCAAGTACGCAACAATTTAATGATAAACAAACCATAAGCATGAAAGATAAACGATACACAATATTTAACGTGGTTCGACTCCACCATTGAACCTACGTCCATGGAGAGAAATTCATTTTTTATTATGAGAGGAAAATTCTATACAAGATTACAACTTGAATCCAAATCCAACCTTTATATACCATCTCTCATCTCCCAAGAACTCTCTCTCACCACCTATGTATAAGGTTGCATGTCGCCTCTTGTGTGCCCTTGTGTGTCTTGTGTAGTATGCCAACCCACCTATTTATAGATAACATTATTTGGTCAAAAATTCAAATAACAACAGGAAACCAATTCTAATTCCTAAACTTATGTAGAATAGGAAATAACTTCAAATCCTAAACAAAATAGAAAATTCCCTGACTATTATTTCAAGTAACTAAAATCAATTAGGAAACTAGTTAATTCCACACAAAATAAGAAACCTACCTAAAAGAAATTAAGCCAATTTCTTAACAGGAATTACTAATAATGTAGACTTAAATTTTTTGATTTGTAACTTATATCTTCTTCCACCTATAAGTAGAGGTTCAAAAAAATATACTAGACACAATCTTTTACACCTATCTTTCTAAATTTATTTTCTCATGGGATTCTCAAAGGAAGGCATTGGAAGAATCTTCCATGTCTCTTTATTATACAGATAAAAAAGAAAGAACAACCCAATGTTGTATTCTGGAGGCAATGTACTAGGACTTTCTCTATTAGAATTAAAATTTTGTAATGGCATGAATTATCTTAAGGAGAGTGTGATTATCCGCCTCAGCCTGCGTACTCTTTAGCTGCTGTTTTCCTGTTCATATTTGTCAACCTTGAAGATTTAAAAGTCTTTTCTCTTATACCAATAAACTATGAATGGTAAAATATTACATTCCTTTTTTTTTAAAAACAAAGATAACTTTATTAATCAAGCTGCAAAGAGGAAACAGGAAAAACTGCAACCTAACGAACTAAACTAAGCTCTACTTCGACGAAGGCTCGGAAGCCCCAATCGATCAAGAGTAATATCACCTCTCACCAAGCGAGGCAACTCAGTGAACGTCCTATACGTTGAAGTGAATCCAGAGTCACACCCACATTTACCAGTCTATCTGCAGGCTTATTCGCTTCCTGAAAGCAATGGGATATCTCACTAATAAACCGTGTAGCTTCCAACAGCTCCTGTAACTCCCTTTGCAACTGCCATAGACACCTCGCTGTTCCCCGAATAATCTGAACTAGCACCAACGAATTTGATTCGATGTGCAACTCACGGTACCCCCGATCCAAAGCCAACCGAACCCCATAAAGAAGCTCCTTCAATTCCGCCTGCAGACTCGTCAGCTTCCCAAAAAAACATGAGAACCCTAGAAGAATCCTTCTCGCACAACTCCGAATCATGCCTTCTCCTCCACTCTTGCTAGGATTACCCCTAAAGCAACCATCGGAGTTTAGCTTCACGACCGACTGCACCGAACACCGCCATCGAACTATTTGCACATGGTATCATCTTGCCAACCCAGCCACTGTATTAAAGAAACTCGGCCAACCGTGACAAGAGATAACAGTATTCTTAAATCTAAGATGAAAAAGGTCTCGCAGATCACCAAAGATTCTATCACAGACGATTGCAACAGGCAAAAGCTGACCCTCAAACACGAATTTATTCCGTATTTTCCACAAATTTCAACAGATTAAAGAAGGCAACAGACGAAAGAGAAGCTGAAGGAACGGGTTCCGAGTAGGTTTCAACCACCATCTAATCACCTTATGTCTTATCGTCGAGGAAACACCAAACCCTCCAACCACTACTTCAAAGTTATCCCAAATTCGACGTGCAACCTCCTTAATGCAGAAGATATGGTCCAGAGTCTCCTGGCATGGGAGGGGACAGCAAAAGCACCGAGACGGGCCGACTACCCGAAGCCTATGCAAACTATCCATCACTGGCAATTTGGCTCCCAGCAATCGCTGCATAAAGAAGGAAATGTTAATCGGCAATCCCTGACTCCAGAGCGAGGAGTACAGACAAGAGTTGTTACCAACCCCTCGAGCAATTTGGTAGGCCGACGATAGGGAGAACTCCCCTAAGGTACTGGGAGACCAGACCATTCTGTCCGAGTATGCCAGAGCGGGAGGTTCAACGCTCAAGATCTGCCCCACCCACCCGCTGGGCAACACAGAGCGTAGCCTCTGCACGTTCCACCGACCGTGCTCCACGAATTCGAAAACTGCATATTCCTGGAAGGTACCCACTTGGCGGCATAACGGGCCTTGCCCTAACCAATTATCATGCCAAAAACTTACGGATCCGTTGGACAAAATCTAGCGTATCTGTTGGTCAGCATCCCCCTGAATAGATATCATTCTCTTCCAAGTTCACGAACTCCCCGACGAGACATCAGCAAAGCAAGGGTGAGAGTTTGGGCAATATTTGCAATGCAAGAACTCAGCCCATAAGGACTTCCGAAACCTAAACTGCCACCAAAGTTTCATTGAGAAAGCCTCAAAGACATGCTTCAACGACCTTAAACCCGCACCCCCCTGTCATACGGTTGGCACAGCTGTTCCCATTTTATCCAGTGGAAACGCGGCCCACCCTCGGAGGAGCTCCAAAGGAAATTAGCAAAGGTCTTCTCTAGTATCCCAAAAATAGCTTTGGGAGGAGTCGACCGCAAGTATATGAAGAGGCATAGAAGATAGCACACTCCTAATCAGGACCAGCCTACCACCATGTGACAATAACCTCCCTTTCCACGATAGCACCCTGCCAATGATCGAATCACAAATTTTTGAAAAATAACATTTCTTCCTCCGCCCAATGTATATGGGGCAACCCAAGTATTTAATGGAAACTCCCTTGATTGGAACCCAGTGATTTTACCAAGCATACGTTTCCTCGCCCTGGGGAAGTTGCTATAGGACAAGAAACAGCTCTTTTGATGGTTCACCTGCTGACCTGATACCGAAGCATAATCTTCCAGAGCTTTCATCACCAATCGAACTGACCTCTTCAGCCCGCTAGAGAAGATAATGACATCATCGGCATAGGCCAAATGCGTAACCTTCGGGCATCCTTGGGAGACTCTAAACGGCAAAAAGGTCGGGGAGTAAAGCAACGAATTCAGAAGACGAGAGAGGACCTCAGCACCAATCACAAAAAGAGCTGGAGAAATAGGATCCCCCTGCTGCAGCCCACGACTAGATTTGAAGAAACCTTGTGGAGCACCATTGACTATAATCGAAAACCACACATTCAAAATCATCCTCCAAATCATATCAATCCACATCTCTCCAAACCCAAACTTGTGTAACACTTGTAACAAAAAAGGCCAAGAGACTCTGTCATAGGCCTTGGCAATATCCAACTTCAGCACTACATTGCCCCCTCTATTTGATTTTCGAATATCAGTTATCAACTCCTGGGCCAACAAAAAATTCTCAAAGATCTGCCTGCCCTGAACAAACCCACTTTGTTGCAGAGAGATAATACTCGGCAGCACCTTTGACCAACGATCAGCCAACAGTTTCGAAATGACTTTATTGACAAAGTTACAAAGAATTATCGGCCAAAATTGACTAAAATCTTGAGGGGAGGTCACCTTGGGAAGCAGCACAATCCACGTTGAAAAATGCTCTTCGGCAACTCATGCCCACAAAAGAAACTAAGCACTGCTCATATAAATCGTTACCCACCACCTCCCACGCAAAGGTAAAAAACGTGCCTATAAATCCTTCTGGGCCACCCATACTCTCTCCATCCATCTTAAACACCACCTCTCTTATCTCCTCGTGAGATGGAAACCTCTTCAGATCAGCATTTTGGGCGTCGAAAACGACCTTAGGAATCACATCCAATATACTCCGTGACCTCCTGGCAGGCTCATCCAAGAGTAAGGATTTAAAGAACTCCACCGTGATAGCAGAAACTTGACCTTCATCAGATATCCATTGTGAGAACCCGTAATTTTCTCATTTTCTAGGTTTTATTCGGTTTACTGGCATGTTTTCTGTATTTTCTTTATTAGGTAATTTTTTCCGAGAATTTTTATGAGTAAAAATAGGTTTTAGATGATTTTTTCTAGTATCGGTTAGTTTTTGAGAAATTAAGAGCGTATACTGGACGTGGGACTCGCTAGTGCGGAAAGTTCGGAAAAATTCGGCCAACTAGGTTAAGTTTTGGACACTGGGTTTAAATTATAGGGTGCGAAGAGATAATTAGAGGTTACCAAGTGGATTGGTGTGAGAGGAAACAAAGTGATATGCATGCATTAAATAAGGTGACAAGTGTCACCATATGATTAAATCTTGCATTTTGACTACTATTCACCTTTTTACAATTTGACTAAATAAACCAAAAAATTGATCAAAATCACTTCATTTCCAAGCTTATTGTGGCCGGCTCTCTCCAAACAAAAGAAAGGAAAAAAGCTCTCCAAGTTCTTGCTTCAATCTTGCTCAAATCCAACAACTCAACCATTTAATCTTGCTTTTGTTCCATGAAAACCCTTAAGTGAGTGATTGTGAGGTGATTAGTGGAGTTGTTTGGAGGGTTAAGGTGCCAAGTTGCTATTTTCCTTTGGTTACTAAGGAGAGTAGTGAAGGAACCCCTCTCCTCTATCTAATGATGTCTAATTAATGACTTGTGGTAGCCTAAGAGGTGATTTTGTGGATTATATCATGATTTTGGTTGAATTTGGTGAAATTTTATAATTATTCATGATTTTTCTGTTTTAATATGATTCATATGTTGTGGCCATGGATGATGATTGGAAATGATCTTGGATGAAGCTAGAAGGTGTAAATTGTGGTTAATTGCAGAAAATTTCTGCTTTGGAAAGAAATTTTGGAAGTTAGGGTTTCATTTCCCCTCATTCTGCCTGGTACTGTTCATTATAGTTAGAGGCCGAATTAGCCTTGGGTTAAAACATGAAAGTTGTAGGGAATGATATTTTAACGATGCCTACAAAATTTCAGCTCAATTAGAGCAACATAGCTTGTGAAAAGACGGAAATACCCCTGCTGCCCTATTTCTACCCGAACTTGATAATTGCTTCTGTAATTGGTTAATTTAGTTGGGAATACTTCTGATTTAGTTATTGATGCCTTCTTAAGAAATGTAGCCTGGTGTCTTAGCTTTCGGATGGCTTTGGAATCACTTGATTTGGACTTAGGTAGCCTGAATTACGGTTCGTTAACCAGAATGCGGTTTGTTAACCTATTTTTGCGGTTCTGGTTTAGTATATTGAATTTTTGACCTGGTTGCACTAGCAAACTGGACTGAGTAGCCTTCTTCAACATTGTAGCCCTACCTCTTAGCTTCGAAACGGTATGTATTGCACCTCCATCCGATAATCGTAGCGACAATGGTGCCAAAACCGCAAAATGATGTCAAAAACTGTTTTTATAGTTTAGAGCTTAATTCCATTTCCGGATTTCCCTGGTTTACTCTAGTTCTTATACATTCTTCTGGAGCCCTATTTTGGTAGTATTTGGAATTGGTTTATGACTTGTAATCGAGTCTTATTGTGCTTATTTGAATGTTTTAGGACGTGACGGTGGTCCAAGACGCTCTTTGGGCGGAAGATTATGAAATATCATTTGCTTGCTTGGTGAGTGTACTACTCACTTGTTTGTTACTATGTGGCTTTACTACACTTGAAATCGTTGATTTGATGGCTTAATTGCATTGTTGACCTTGATTGAGGTGGGGTGTACTTGATCACTCTCACCCTTTTATCTTAAATGACTGTTTACTATATGATTGAGTGATACATGCAAATACTGGCTTTGGTGTCGTTTGGACGGGTATCCAACGGCCATTACTGTTACTACTGAACCCAACTCCATTGGTAGTCGATTGAATCGAGCCGGCAAGGGTTTGGTCGTGAAAATCGACGAGCCATGGGGACTGTTGTATGGAATCTTGTAGTATGAGACTCTCGATTCCGGTATACTCGAGTATTACCAAATTTATACTGTTTGGAGTTCGGATCCGGTAGGGGGTTGTTGGGTGGAAGGAATGGAAGTAAAGTGGAGCCTACGGTTGGTTACTTGTAAACATTGACGGAGGGTCAATGAAGTCCGATCAAGTATACAAACGAGGAAAGGGGCTCTTGAGAATGTGTGATCTTGGTTTACTTCATTATTGAACGTTTTATGCCTATATGAACTTGGTTGCTTGAGTGATAGTATCTCACTGGGATAAGCTCACTCTATTCCTTTTGTTTTCCTTACAGGAATATAAACACTTTTTTTGATAGTTGGTTGCCGAGTTGAGCTTGTTGTAACTATCTTTTGAATAGCTCCTTTTGAGCAAACTCTAAGTGCATTTTGATCCAACCAAAAATGTTGAGTTGTAATTTGCAAACCGTACTTATATAAACTTGTTGGACAACTTCGGTATGCCCTTTTGGTATGTAAATGCTAAATTTCAAAATGTATATGTTTGATGGATGCTTGGTTGGATTTTGACGTGTCGATTACTATTCATGGCCGACTCCGTTTTCATTTTTTTTATTTTGTAATTTTGACTTGTCTAAGCGCGCTTGTGTGTTCCGGAATGTTTAAACCGTATTGAATTGTCCCGTTAGTCCTGGCGAGAGTTGGGCAGGCAGTCCGCTAACCCCTTTGGTTCGCCTTAGGGGAAGGTGGGGCTGTCACAGGTGGTATCAGAGCCTAGGTTTGAATTGGCATGGGCGTGTTAGAAAGTCTCGACTTGAGGATTGTTTTGCTTATGTTCCTTAAGGTTATTTACATTTATTTACTCTTTTGGTGTAGGATGGACGGACGTGGTGAGCCTAGTGATAGCCCTCCTGGTGAGCGACCCCGTGGAGTGCTCCCAGTGATCCCATACCAGATACGGCCAAGAGGGGCCGTTGTGCGTTGGAGTCCGACTAACCGCCTCCTGCGTTGCGAGTGTCGACACACGTACGCCTACCCTAATGCCTTAGTGTTGGCCATGGCAGAGGAACGTAAGGAGTTGGCCGCAAATAACTCTAGGCTTGAGACCGAGGTGAATCAGTTGAGGGCGGATAATGAGAAACAAGCCAAGCGAATCAAGGATTTAGAGTACGATATGCTTGAGGTAGAGGATCGGGTGGATGACCTGTGCACTCAGCTTAGGGAGGCACGAGAGGGTGAGACTAAGCGAGCGCGGAAGGTTAGGGTGCGAGCCGCGTCGATCTTGAACCTCTGCGTCGATGTGCTTGATGACCAGAGTGACGAGGCCTCGTGTGCGGGGTCCGGGGCTGGGGTTGGATCCACCCCGTCGGGTAGGTCTACTAGCCCGCCGACGGACTAGGTCTCGACTCCTAGGTTCTTTTGGGATAGTTTTGTTTTCTGTATATAGGGCGGATAGGGAAAAGAGCCTTAGCTAGTCATTTTGTACGGTTGGAGTAGCTACGTGTATATTCCTTTTGAGGAGGCCATTCCCTCGTGGATTGACTATGTTTGTACTTGACTTGACTGTACCTGACTTGACTGCTTGCTGTTATGTGCTTTGTTTGACTTGTTTTGAATGTATATATCTGCTTGGTTATTAAAGTTTTGGGGTTCTTATTTGCTATAACTTATTGCTCCAGTTACGTTTGCCTAGATTAATAGATATCATGGAAGAACACGTAGTGGACGGGGACGTGGGCGCGGGAGTAGGCAACCAACGCCGGACAGGGGCGCTGGGGAAACCTCCTCTGGACCTAATCCTGAACCGAGGGTTGCCCCCAACGTGCAGATAACTGCCGCAATGCAGCAAATGACCAACCTACTGGCACAAGTGGTGTAGCAACAGGGTCAGAACCCTAACCCTAATCCTGGAAACCCTGGCAACCACGTCGAAAACGACGATAGGGCACTTGAACGATTCCAAAAATTTGCTCCACCCAAGTTTATTGGGGGGCCCAACTCGGATGTCGCCGAAAGGTGGCTTGAGAAGATGGTCGATATTTTTGCGGCCTTGCACTACACCGAAGAACGGCAGGTGACTTTTGCCATTTTCCAGCTAGAACAGGTGACCCGTTCCTGGTGGAACGTTATTCGGCAAAAATGGGAAGGGGAACAAACGCCCAGGACTTTGGTAAATTTTATGAGAGAATTTAAAGTGAAATTCTTCCCTCCTCTAGTTCAGGAGAGGAAGGAAGATGAGTTTATCCGACTCCGCCAAGGGGCTCAGTCTGTGGCGGCGTACGAGAACCAATTCACCCGCCTGTCCAAATTTGCTCCTGAGCTGATCATGACCGAGCAACGGCGGATCAGGCGTTTCATCCAGGGTTTGAATGTCGAAATCCAGAAGGACCTCGCAGTGGCTCAAATCAATGCTTTTAGCGAGGTCGTGAAGAAGGCCCAACGGGTAGAAAATGCTAGGTTACAAGTAAGGAACTTCCAGGCAAAGAAGTGTGGCTTTCCTGGAAGCAGTTCGGGGCAAGGGGATAAAGGTACCCCCTCCAAGTTTGGACGAGGAACGGGAGGTGGACGACAATCGGGTTTCGGTAGAGGGGCTCAATCCAAGGGTGGCCCAACTGGGAGAGGCTAAGGCGGAAACTTCCAGAAGAGTTCTGGTTCGGCGTCCCGCAGGCCTTGTGGATACTGCGGAAAGTCGAATCACTCTGAGTATAATTGCTGGAAGAAGGAGGGCAAATGTCTGCGTTGCGGAAGCGCAGACCACCAGTTGGCCACTTGCCCGGTCATAAAACAAGATGGAAAAGGGAGCCAACCACCGCCGAGGACCAATGCTGGACTAGCTAAGGGAGATGGGTCCAAACCTAAGGTGCCAGCTCGAGTTTATTCGTTAGAGCCCCAACAGGTCCCAAATTCCTCGGAGGTCCTAGAAGGTACGATCCCAATATTCCACCGTTTTGCCAAAGTTTTAATTGATCCTGGTGCCACTCATTCCTTTGTTAACCCTGATTTCATGTGTGGCATCGATATAAAACCTGCTAGTTTACCATACAACCTAGAAGTTAGTACACCTACGGGGAATCAACGTTTGGTTACTAGTATGGTTTATAGGGATTGTGAAGTGTGGGTAGGAGAGAAGAGATTGTTAGGGGACCTGATAAGGCTGTCCATTATGGGGTATGATGTGATCTTGGATATGGACTGGCTAGCCAAGTATAATGCCCAACTAGATTGTAAAACGAAAGTGGTTGAATTCCGCATTCCTGGTGAGGCAACCTTAGGGTTGGACATAAGAGGTAGGTTAGCCTCATCTGCTTTGATTTCGGGCATTCGGGCTAGGAAACTATTAAGTAGAGGGGCGTAAGGATTTTTAGCCTTTCTGATTAATACCCCCACAGATAAGTTGAAGGTAGAGGACGTGACCGTTGTAAGGGAATTTCCGGATGTATTCGCTGATGAGTTAGTAGCCCTACCTCCGGAAAGGGAAATAGAATTCAAGATAGACCTGCTACCTGGAACTTCACCCATCTCAAAAACACCATACCGAATGGCCCCTGCAGAGCTCAAGGAGCTAAAGATGCAATTACAAGACCTTCTGGAGCGGGGATTCATTCAAGAGAGTGGGTCTCCTTGGGGAGCCCCTGTGTTGTTTGTAAAGAAAAAGGACGGAAGTTTGAGGATGTGTATTGATTACCGGGGCCTGAACAACGTCACGGTTAAGAATAAGTACCCACTGCCCCACATTGATGAGTTATTTGACCAACTGCAGGGAGCAGTGGTCTTCTCAAAACTGGACCTCCGACAGGAGTATTACTAGTTGTTGATTAGGAGAGAGGATATTCCGAAAACCGCCTTCAACTCGAGATATGAGCATTACGAGTTGGCAGTTATGCCCTTTGGATTAACTAATACTCCTGCCGCCTTCATGGACTTAATACATAGGGTTTTTAAACCCTACTTGGATCGATTTGTCGTGGTCTTCATTGATGACATCTTGGTCTACTCCAAAACTCGCGAGGAGCATGAGCAGCATTTGAGAGTTGTGTTGCAGACCTTAAGGGAGCATCAATTGTACGCCAAGTTCAGTAAGTGCGAGTTTTGGCTTGAGAAAATTAGTTTTCTAGGGCACGTAATTTTCCAAGAAGGCATCACGGTTGACCCAGCGAAAGTAGAGGCTGTGACCAATTGGAAACGGCCAGAAAACCCCTCGGAGATTCGTAGTTTTCTAGGGTTGGCTGGATATTACCGGCGTTTTATCAAGAACTTTTCCAAACTGGCCGGTCATTTAACTGACCTGACAAAGAAACATGGTCGGTTCGTATGGAATGCCCGATGTGAAATAAGTTTTCAAGAGCTAAAGAAAAGATTGACCATGGCTCCAGTTTTAGTCTTGCCTAACGGAGTAGATGGAATTGCTGTGTATACCGATGCGTCGCGAGAAGGCCTGGCTGTGTTTTAATGCAGAACCGTAATGTGATCTCTTTTGCCTCTAGGAAGTTAAAACTTCACGAGCAGAATTACCCGACCCATGATCTGGAGCTAGCCGCCGTTGTTTTCGCACTGAAAAAATGGAGACACTACCTATATGGGGTGACCTTTGAGGTTTACTCGGACCACAAGAGTCTTAGGTACCTCTTCTCCCAGAAGGAATTGAACATGAGGCAACGACGGTGGATGGAATTTCTGGAGGATTACGACTGCACAATCAACTACCATCCGGGGAAGGCAAACGTGGTAGCCGATGCCTTAAGTCGTAAGGTTCAAGTAGCAGGGTTAATGCTTAAGGAGTGGGATTTGTTGGAATCCATGTGTGAGTGGAAACCCTGTTTTGGGGGTCATAGGGTGGTTTTTGGCAACGTTAAAGTAACCTCCACTCTATTGGAACGCGTTAAAGAAGCTCAAAAAGAGGATTTACTGGTGCAGAAATGGGGAGAGAAGGTGGAAAAAGGGGAAACGACTGATTTTAACTTTAGTCCTGAGGGTATTTTAAAATACTGGAACCGAATGGTGGTGCCGAAGGATGAATCGTTGAAAACGGAGATTTTAGAGGAAGCCCATCGGTCCAAGTACACGATCCATCCAGGTAGTAGTAAGATGTATCAAGATCTGAAAGGAACCTATTGGTGGGACAATATGAAGAAGGAAATCGCTTTATACGTGCAAAAATGTCTCGTTTGCCAACAGGTTAAGGCGGAGCATCAAAAACCATCAGGCTTGTTACAGCCCCTTGAGATACCCGAATGGAAGTGGAAAAACATCACAATGGACTTCATTTCAGGTTTGCCGCGAACGCAACGAGAACACGATGCCGTTTGGGTGATCGTCGATCGATTAACCAAGTCGGTCCATTTCTTGCCGGTAAACATGAAGTATTCCATGGACAAATTGGCCCAACTGTACATGGACGAGATAGTGAAACTACATGGTGTTCCTGTGAGCATTGTCTCCGATAGGGATCCCCGTTTCGTATCTAGATTCTGGCAGAAGTTCCAAGAGACTCTGGGGACTAAACTCAACTTGAGCACTACTTATCACCCTCAGACGGATGGCCAATCGGAGCGAACAATCCAAACTCTCGAGGACACGCTACGGACTTGCATTCTGGATTTTGGAGGCAACTGGGGTCAACACATGACCTTAGTAGAGTTTGCGTACAACAACAGCTACCATTCGTCGATTCAAATGGCTCCATATGAGGCATTATACGGACGAAAATGCCGGTCACCGATTTACTGGGACGAAGTTGGCGAGAGAAAGGTGCTAGATCCAGCAACTATTCCTTGGATGGAGGAAGCTCGAGAAAAGGTCAGGTTGATACGACAACGACTCCAAATAGTTCAAAGCCGACAAAAGAGCTACGCAGATAATCGAAGAAAAGACTTGGAGTTCGAAGTTGGAGACCATGTGTTTCTTAAAGTCACACCATTAAGGAGCATCACAACAGGTAGAGGAAAGAAGCTCCAACCGAGGTTCGTCGGATCTTACAAGATTCTCCAAAGAATAGGTACGGTAGCGTATCGGTTAGAGCTGCCATCCAATCTCTCTCGAATTCACGACGTCTTTCACGTCTCGATGCTAAAGAAGTACTATCCCGACCTATCCCATATCTTACAACCAGAGGAGATCGACGTAGACGAATCGCTTGCTTACGAAGAGAAACCTGTCCAAGTGCTTGACCGGAAAGTCAAAAAGCTGAGAAACAAGCAGATTCCGTTGGTTAAGATACTGTGGAGAAACCATGGGGTAGAGGAAGCTACCTGGGAGATGGAAGAAGAAATGCAAAAGAAATACCCTGAACTTTTCGTGAGATAAGGTGACAAATTTCGAGGACGAAATTCTTTTAAGGGGGAGAGAGTGTGAGAACCTGTAATTTTCTCATTTTCTAGGTTTTATTCGATTTACTGGCATGTTTTCTGCATTTTCTTTATTAGGAAATTTTTTCCAAGAATTTTTATGAGTAAATATAGGTTTTAGATGATTTTTTTCTAGTATCGGTTAGTTTTTGAGAAATTAAGAGCGTATACTGGACGTGGGACCCGCTAGTGCGGAAAGTTCGGAAAAATTTGGCCAACTAGGTTAAGTTTTGGATACTGGATTTAAATTATCGGGTGTTAAGAGATAATTAGAGGTTACCAAGTGGATTGGTGTGAGAGGAAACAAAGTGATATGCATGCATTAAATAAGGTGACAAGTGTCACCATATGATTAAATCTTGCATTTTGACTACTATTCACCTTTTTACCATTTGACTAAATAAACCAAAAAATTGATCAAAATCACTTCATTTCCAAGCTTATTGTGGCCGGCTCTCTCCAAGCAAAAGAAAGGAAAAAAGCTCTCCAAGTTCTTGCTTCAATCTTGCTCAAATCCAACAACTCAACCATTTAATCTTGCTTTTGTTCCATAAAAACCCTTAAGTGAGTGATTGTGAGGTGATTAGTGGAGTTGTTTGGAGGATTAAGGTGCCAAGTTGCTCTTTTCCTTTGGTTACTAAGGTGAGTAGTGAAGGAACCCCTCTCCTCTATATAATGTCTAATTAATGACTTGTGGTAGCCTAAGAGGTGATTTTGTGGATTATATCATGATTTTGGTTGAATTTGGTGAAGTTTTATAATTATTCATGATTTTTCTGTTTTAATATGATTCATATGTTGTGGCCATGGATGATGATTGGAAATGATCTTGGATGAAGCTAGAAGGTGTAAATTGTGGTTAATTGCAGAAAATTTCTGTTTTGGAAAGAAATTTTGGAAGTTAGGGTTTCATTTCCCCTCATTCTGCCTGGTACTGTTCATTATAGTTAGAGGCCGAATTAGCCTTGAGTTAAAACATAAAAGTTGTAGGGAATGATATTTTAGAGATGCCTACAAAATTTCAGCTCAATTGGAGCAACATATCTTGTGAAAAGACTGAAATACCCCTGCTGCCCTGTTTCTACCCGAACTTGATAATTGCTTCTGTAATTGGTTAATTTAGTTGGGAATACTTCTGATTTGGTTATTGATGCCTTCTTAAGAAATGTAGCCTGGTGTCTTAGCTTTCGGATGGCTTTAGAATCACTTGATTTGGACTTAGTTAGCCTGAATTACGGTTCGTTAACCAGAATGCGGTTTGTTAACCTGTTTTTGCGGTTCTGTTTTAGTATATTGAATTTTTGACCTGGTTGCACTAGAAACTGGATTGAGTGGCCTTCTTCAACATTGTAGCCCTACCTCTTAGCTTTGAAACGGTATGTATTGCACCTCCATCCGATAATCGTAGTGCCAATAGTGCCAAAACCGGAAAATAATGTCAAAAACTATTTTTATGGTTTAGAGCTTAATTCCATTTCCGGATTTCCCTGGTTTACTCTAGTGCTTATATATTCTTCTGGAGCCCTATTTTGGTAGTATTTGGAATTGATTTATGACTTGTAATCGAGTCTTATTGTGCTTATTTGAATGTTTTAGGACGTGACGGTGGTCCAAGACGCTTTTTGGACGGACGTTTATGAAATATCATTTGCTTGCTTGGTGAGTGTACTACTCACTTGTTTGTTACTATGTGGCTTTACTACACTTGAAATCGTTGATTTGATGGCTTAATTGCATTGTTGACCTTGATTGAGGTGGGGTGTACTTGATCACTCTCACCCTTTTATCTTAAATGACTGTTTACTATATGATTGAGTGATACATGCAAATACTGGCTTTGGTGTCGTTTGGACGGGTATCCAACGGCCATTACTGTTACTACTGAACCCAACTCCATTGGTAGTCGATTGAATCGAGTCGGCGAGGGTTTGGTCGTGAAAATCGATGAGCCATGGGGACTGTTATATGTAATCTTGTAGTATGAGACTCTCGATTCCGGTATACTCGAGTATTACCAAATTTATACTGTTTGGAGTTCGGATCCGGTAGGGGGATGTTGGGTGGAAGGAATGGAAGTAAAGTGGAGCCTACGGTTGGTTACTTGTAAACATTGACGGAGGGTCAATGAAGTCCGATCAAGTATACAAGCGAGGAAAGGGGCTCTTGAGAGCCGTCCGTATCCTTTTACCATGTTGTGAATGTGTGATCTTGGTTTACTTCATTATTGAACGTTTTATGCCTATATGAACTTGGTTGCTTGAGTGATAGTATCTCACTGGGCATAAGCTCACTCTATTCCTTTTGTTTTCCTTACAGGAATATAAACACTTTTGGAATGGCTTTTGATAGTTGGTTGCCGAGTTGAGCTTGTTGTAACTATCTTTTGAATAGCTCCTTTTGAGCAAACTCTAAGTGCATTTTGATCCAACCAAAAATGTTGAGTTGTAATTTGCAAACCGTACTTATATAAACTTGTTGGACAACTTGGGTATGCCCTTTTGGTATGTAAATGCTAAATTTCAAGATGTATATGTTTGATGGATGCTTGGTTGGATTTTGACGTGTCGGTTACTATTCATGACCGACTCCGTTTTCATTTTTTTTTATTTTGTAATTTTGACTTGTCTAAGCACGCTTGTGTGTTCCGGAACGTTTAAACCGTATTGAATTGTCCCGTTAGTCCTGGCGAGAGCTGGGCAGGCAGTTCGCTAACCCCTTTGGTTCGCCTTAGGGGAAGATGGGGCTGTCACATCCACTCCCCCTGGTCATTCTTAGTTTGGTGTATGATGGACTTAGCTCTTCTCTCCGCTACTATCGAATGGAAGTACTTAGAATTTTTGTCCCCGTCCTTAAGCCATTTGATCCTTGCCTTTTGCCTCCAATATAGTTCCTCCCTTACCAAAGAATTTCTCATTACAGCACGAGCTTCCTGAAGTGCCAACCAATGCGACTGAGAAGGCTCATTGTCAAACACAGCCTCTGCAACTGCTACCGCGCCTTCCGCCCTCTTCACCGCATCAAAAATGTTACCAAACTCCTCACGAGACCAAAATTGAATTTCCCGTTTAACAATTCGTAGTTTAGCAGCTAAACGTTGCAATGGACGCCTAGAACAAGGAACTGCCCAACTCCTCCTAATGACATCCAGCAACTCAGGCTTCGTCGTCCAAATGTTCAAGAACTGAAAGGGTTTAGGCTTGTTATCTAGCATAGTCGAAGACAACAATAACAGGGTGGCATGATCCGAAGGCTCCCTCCTTAAATGTTGAACCCGAAAATGAACCCCCTGAAAGAAAAGCCGTCTGATTGACAAGCATTCTGTCCAGGCATTTCCAAATATGAGCCAATCCCCCCTATTATTACACCTTGTAAAGGGGGACCCCAAAAAGCCAACATCCGAAACACTCGCCATCGACATGAAAGTTCTAAACTCCACTCCTTCATCTACTCAAAAGGGCAAGCTGCCCCTCTTTTCCTCCGCGCTAACGATGACATTGAAATCACCCGCCAACATCCAAGGGTACTCCCCCAGATTTTTCGCTAACAAAGCCGACCAAAGCAAGGTGCGCCCCTGCTTAGTGCACTTTGCGTGGATAAAAGAAAAATAAACTGGACCCGATAAAAACTGAGAAGTGATTTTGAGAGACAAGTGCTGAGAGGATTCTCCCACAAGGGCACAATTAAAAGAGTTTTGAAAAAACACCCAAATAGAGCCCTCGCTATTCACGATCCAACTATCCATCTTGAGCTTTATCCAATCAAATGAGTGTCACCTGGTAATACCTTAGGCTTACAAATAGCCACTAAAGGAATTGAGAACTCCTTAATTAACTGTTTTAACCTACGAAAGCTTGGGGTGCGCGAGATACCCCGAATTTTCCAAAATAGAAGATTAATCATGAGACAAGGGTACAAATGAGTTAGAGGAAACTTTCGATTTAGAGCGTAAAGTACGATCACTCGGGAGCGAGAGCCGAGTACTCTTCGGCTTAGCTTTATTGATAAATCTAAGCTCCTCCCCATTATTAACCGTTTCTTGAACATGTTGAATTATAGGATCAAGATTAAAAATGTCAATAACCAAAGAACCAGACTCACGTTGCTGACCTGTCGGGTACCCTCGCGGCGATAAGCTCCCAGCACTTTGTTTTGCAATAGACACCTTCGCTTCCACTACCTCGAGCTCCCTCTCTGACATCTCCTCCTCCCTCGAACTTGTCATTGTCCTAGTTGCGTCTGCGGTCAACAAATCTATAGGAGTACCCGCAGCATGTCCATCACCCAACTGGTTGTCAATCGCATCAGATTGCATCCGCACTTGCTGGAGCTCCGCCCGCTGACCATGAAGGTCATCTTCAGTTCGTTCCTCCGCCAAAACGCGATTGGCCATTTCTTGGGGAACCCCGTCAGCAACCTTCGCAATGGCCTTCTCCGCCAGTGTCTCCATCGCCAATGACACACGAACAGTTGCCGCACCCAGGCCCTCATCAGCCCCCGCCATTGCGTGGGTACCCGACCCCTCCAGCACTGCCAGCGCTGCGGGGCCGTTAGCAACCCCAGCGTCGCTCGCGGTCAGCGGCCGCTTCTTCCCGAGGTGGGAAGCAACCCCAGGCAACCGCTGCAATGGCTGCATGGCGTCGCCATGCACGACACCCCGCTTACCCATCTGCTCCTTCGCTATATTACGCCCCTTCAAGGGAGCCACTGTCGCGTGGTCCATAGTTTCTTGCGAAACTTCCAGTTGTGTCTTCGGACGAAATTCCAGCTTTGCTCTCCTCTCCCGTAGCACAGGTTCAGCAATCCTCTCCACTGCCGGCGCCTCCTGGAGCTCTGGGTGTTTAATCCGACACTCCTGCTCGCCATGCCCCTGTCGAAAGCAGTACACACAGTACTGCGGCAGCCACTCGGGATCAAGGGCCTGCCAGAAACCATCATCCTCCCCCTGCCCAAACCCTACCCATACTCTCCTGGACAGAGGTTTCACCAAATCAACCTCCACGCAAACTCTGGCTACGTTCGGATGGGGCAAAGAGCTCATGGCCGCATCCATGAAGAGTGGCCGACCCAGGAGCGAGATGATGTGGAAGAGGCACTTCTTGTTGAAGAGATGTATCGGGAGTTTGGGGAGGGAGAACCTGACAGGAACAATCGAAGGCTCCTTATCTATATGGAACGAAGGTGTCCATTTGAACACCCGTATCGGATAGCCCAGCACATACCAGATGTGGCGCCCCCAGATTCTGTGAAGGTCATGTTCAATTTGCAGGCGAATGATAATGTGGCGATGATCCAATTAGGGGTGCAAACGAGCCGAGCTCGAGTTAATTTTGTGAAGCTCGAACTCGAGCTCGAGCTCGACGAACTCAAAATAACAAGCTCGAGCTTAAAAAATAAAAAAATAATTATTATTATTTTATTTTTAAAAAATAAAAAATAATTATTTATTTTTAAAAATGAATAAAATAATAATTTTTTAACAAATAATAAAATATTGGGGATATATATGTAATTTTACTATTAAAATAAAAAAATAAAAAAATAAAAAATAAATATATAATTGAGCTCGCGAGCCGCTCGCGAGCCAACGAGTTTAATGCTCTCGAACTCGAGCTCGAGCTCGAGATCGACTTAATTAGCTCGAGCTCGACTCAAGCTCGATATTGACGAGCTCGAGTCGAGCTCGTATTCGAGCCGCTCGCGATCGGCTCGCGAGCGGCTCGATTCGTGAAACACCCCTAGATCCAACAGACCCACCGACAAGGCCATCAAGTCCAGCGTGTTGAAGAACTTTTGGATCTCCTCCATAGCCGGCCGCCCCCTGGAGAACTTCCCTATTAAAGCAAGGGTGAACGGCGCCGCAACCCTAGCCATATCTGTTGGCGAGAAAACCACGGCAGGCTCCCCTCTCCTCGTGGTCTTGTCGGCTCGCATGTTCAAGCTAGTTGGCTCCTTAGGCGAGAGAAGCGAAGAAAAGGGTTTTGCTTGGAAAGAAGGGAATGAGGTTGGATGATGCCCTTCAGCAGGAGGCTAAAGGGCAGCCGTGTCCGCCATGGCGGCCCATGCATGGTGTGACTGATACAGAAACCCTAGCGAAGCAATGCTAGAGAGAAAACCCGTTAGTGCAAGTATTGGTTTTTCGATCCACCTTCATCAAATGTTACATTCCTGTATAATATTTAGGTAAGATGATTATTTCATTGAGTTTAACTTGAGAAGTAATATTAAATTTACTTGATTATATTTGGTCCTAGAACCAATGTTAAGATAAATAGATAAAAACACTCTAAAACTGCAATAACTACCACAATTTAAAACTCAAAATGGCTTCTTGGGCAGTTCTATTAATACAGATGATGGGTTTCAGAATCTAGCATTCCTTACACTGTATCAGGTTCCAACATTTGTGAAGATAACTACAAATTTGTCAAAATTTCTTTTTTGTTGTTTTATTAATTTGTTTAGTCATTTAAAAAATCAATATTATGATGATAAAAAGGTTAAAAACCAAAAAAAATTATGTAGGGATTGTTAATATAACGTAACAAAATTTAGCAAGAATAAATATCAAGCACATTATTGTAGCAATAGTAATATTTACCGTTACTTATGCTGTTGGATAATGGCAGTTGGGCCGGCACTGAGGGGGTGTAAAAGAGTTGAAATATTTGTTAGCGGATTTTAAAAGTACAAAATTGCATGGGTAAAAGAATTGAAATATTTATTAGTGGATTTTAAAAGTACAAAATTGAACAAGTATGGCCTATTCAAATTTAATAGGGAAGTCATAAGAATCACCAACATCTTCCTAAAATTAGAGATCAAATCTATGTCTCTACTTACAAGGGCAAAAAATAAAAAAATTATACAAATGACAAAACATTTCTTGAGCAATAAAAGAAAACCGAAAAGAAAACAAACTCTATTTGTGCTAAAGAAAATACAAAGTTCTTCTGGTAATATGATGCCAATCATATACCATATGTGTGTGTGTGTATATATATATATTTGTGTGTGTGTGTGTGTGTGTGAATATAGAAACCCACATGTAAATACATATATATAATAAAACAATGTTCAGTTTTAGTCTTGGTAGGTTGCTGGGTTGTAGGAATGGCCACGAATAGGTAATACCCGATACATTTGGATACTCGAATCGATGGTTAATCCGATTAAACGGCTGATGGATATGTGTGTGTGTGTGTGTGTTAAGTAAGGATGGCAACGGGGCGGGGTTGGAGCGGGAAAGAGGCCCTATTGCCCATTAATTCCCCTAGCCATCGCCCAGCCTTGATTCCCTCGCGGGAGCACTTGCAGAACTAATAAAAATTTGTTATATAATTTTATTATAGCCAAATTTTAGCAAATAATCAAGTACTAAAATATCAACATATCACCAAGTTAATATTCATTGTAATTTTACAATTGAAACTCATAAAAACAATCAAACAAAAACTATTTGAATACAATCCAACATGATGAAACAAATATAACTCAAATAGTCAAGTTTTCATTTTTGACACAAATACAATTACTAAGTCATTATTGTGCTTTTTTTTCAGGAAAAAAGTGTTATTGTGTTAAGTGTCATTAGGAATTTAGTATAAATGTATTAGTAAATTTAGTATAACTAATTAACAATTTTTATTAGTAGACATGTATAATTATTAGTATAATTAATAATATCAATTATATTACGTATACTAATATACATTATATAATGCATATAACTAATAATATCATTATTATAAGTTTGTAATTAGTTTAATTAAATATTATATATTTAACGGGTGGCAGGGCGAGGATTGGGGCGGGCGCCCCATTTCTAAATCCCGAGGGCGGGGGGACTGGGAGTGCCATTAGCCCCCCGTGGGCACCCGCCCTAATTGCCATCCCTAGTGTTAAGAAATTAAGACCTCTACCAAACCTACTTATTTTGTTTAGTTTATATTTTGTTGGTACATATGTTTGTGTTGTAAATTGTTATTTATCATGCTTTCTGTACAACTCTTTGTTGGAAAATGTGAGTAGTTGTTTGACTTTTCTTTTCAAAGACTATTAGTTTACTTTTCATAAAATGTTGAATTTCTCCATGACTCTACCCAAATTTAAAATTTAAAGTAGCATGTTGATTTAACATGATGTTATTGATTTTAATTTGATAAAAATTAATTCTCTTTTCTTGAATTATTTAGTTAGCTGGCAAAGGGTACCCAATGGGTAATCCAAACCCGAAGTGAGAGGGCTTGATAATGAAAGTTAATATTCACACGGTTACCCAATAGGATTTAGTAAAAGATTTAAGCCCTGTTTGATCATCCAATTAAGTACTTAAACTTAATAGATTCAAATCTTAATATGTTCAGATGCATTTTATAATAAAAAATTGAACATTTGAATTAATTAAGTGACACTGAATTTTCTTGGTATAATTTGCTTCCAATAATAATGTGATATGCACTCAAATGTATTAGATTTAGTATTTAACAATTCAATAATTTAATGGATTCAGACTTTAGATTCCAAATTTCAGTTTTGAAATTTCAATTTTATCAAATGCACCCTTAGATATGCATGTTAATATTTATTAAGAGGGATTTTTTAGAGTACCTCACTAGTTGCCATCCTTACTAAGCTGGCTACCTTAATTTTTTTTGACAAGTGGACATGTACATATTGTCCTTATTTATTTGATTAGGTTTGAATTGTTTTATTTTTGTTAACACCCAAATTTCTTCATTTTTTAAGGTGTAGTATTTTTGTTGAAAATAATCAATCACCGTTTTAATATCCGTAATTTTCTTTCTTACTCTATTTAATTTCCGCAATTTGTTTGTCCTTATTATTATCTCGTAATGTTCTTTGGCTGTACGTACATAATCTGTCTCTTTTATTTGGTCACGTTTCACACAATTTAACTGGTCCCCTTTAAGCTATTTTATATTTGTTAACAAGAATCAATCATGCTTTTTTAAACATCCAATAATTTTTTAACAATTTAATTGGTCACTTTTTTAGGTGTAGTATTTGAACTAAAATTTTTTGAAATCAATCAATGCCTGAAAAGAATAAAGTACCCCTAATGTTTCCATTTTTCTTCATGTACAATTAAGTTTTATTATCTACATTACTTATAAAATTTTGGAATAGTGAATCTTTTTTGTTATTCAATCTCTTAAATTTAGCATATTACTCAAACAGTGTTGGTGTCTATGTGTGTGTGTGTTTGTGTGTGTCTATATATATATATATATATATATATATCTTTCTTCCCCCATTACAATTTTGCTTTTTTCAATGTCAATCACTAATAAATATCTTTCTTCCCTATTTATATCTCTACTTTTTCTTTTCAATATCAATCACTACTACATTTATGGGTATGTTTTTCTATTGACCTGTTTTCACACAAAAATTTGACAAGTTTAAGTTTGCAGTTTGTTAATAGTTTTTTGGTGTGTTAAATTAGCACTAATTCTTTTTTTGTTTTCTCATTTTCAAGGAGCATATCCATAAAACCACTAGATTGCTCCAGTGGCTAGAGGACTTTTAGAGTTTTTTGCACCACCAAATTCAGAATTTATCCTATGCCTAGCAGTTGAGAGTAGGAAGGGTGTGAGTAGGTATGTCAATGGGTAGGGTATGAGTTGGATCCCTTTGATTCAGATCCAAATCCATTAAATTCAGTTAGACCTAGACCCTTATGGTTTTGAAAAATAAGTCCCAACCCATACCCTCATGTGTCTGGATATCCAATGGATATCCGTTGTATTTTTGTAAACATACTAAAATAAAAATATATTAAAAATATATAGATTTCAAAAAAAAATATAAACACCATCCAATTTTTATTTTTAAATAATAAAATTAATATTCAAGAAGTCGAATGCAATATTATGAACTCAAGAAAATAACTGCTATCAACTATTTCTATTTATTTTTAAAATTTCAACTGTATCTACATCAAATCTTTCATTTATTTTTCTTTACTTTTTCTTCATTTTTTGAAAAATTTATACTAATTACAATGACAACTACGATTAGGTTGAAAAAAGAAAATAATCATGAAATCTTACTGCATTCGATCCAATAACTATAGAATATTAGAATATTTTATAAATTTACTAATATATATATATAATTATATATACATGGGTTTAGGTTGGATTTGGTATGGTTTTGAATTTGGATATGGATCATTAAAAATCAGATCCATAACTCTTTTAAAAGGTTTGGGTCTGGATTTGAGAAATTAAATCCAAATCCTACGCAAGTGCATTGGGTTTGGATTGGATCTGGATAATACTCAATCCATTGACATGCTTAGATGTGAGATATTCATAGGCTTTTTTAGATATCCACTTTTCGAGCTACAGTGCTATTTTCCATGCTAATTTCTTCTTCTTACTCCACTCCTTTTTATTTGATATGAATTGTTTATAGGTATATACTCGCAATGAATTGTTTATGGGTCTATATTTAGGTTTACATCTTGCATTAAGCTCTTATTATGAATTGTTTATATGTATATACTCACTATGAATTGTTATGAATTACATGTAATCATCGTGATTGAAGAAATTTTATATATGTAAAAATGAAGCAACAAATTATTAATAGTGGAGGAAAGGATTGGGTTGGATGTAACTCATGTAAGGTGGGAGAGATTATAAGTAAGAAATCTTAACTTCAAGTTATGTCACTTGTCCAAAAAAAAAAAGAAAGAAAAAAATCTATTAGTGGTGTATTATCTTTTACATATAATATAATTTATGATTTTTAAATTTAAGAAATCTTTTGGAAAGCCACGTTCAAGAAACGGGGAAAAAACTAGTGAAATGATAAAGGTGAACAACATTATCCAATGTGGCAGGTAGATTGACATCGAAAAGCTACATTTTAAACATACTTTCACCTAAATCTTGTGTTAAAATTTTTATGCAGTTTCTTTAAAGACATTGCAAAAATTTTTTGATCAAAATTTTGGTACTGTATTGCATAGACCTCTAGAGACAGACCTGTATATTTTCTTTTTATTCTTTTTCTTCTTAATACAATTAATACGAGAAAAGACTTAACGAGTACGATATGAAACTGTCTGTACGTGGCACTGTGGCATAACCTTTGTGAGTGGTAAAGTGACAACCCCACCTCCCCCTAAGGCGTACCAAAGGGTTCGGCGGACCGCCTGCCCAGCTCTCGCCAGGACTCACTCACTCGTATCATGTGCATACATCCATAGACAATAAATAACATCGCAATTCAAGCCTATAATTTACATTGATGCACAATCAAGATACAAAACCTCAATATACCCAAACTGGTTCAAAGTGTATACAATCCAGATACAAAACATTCTATTCGAGTAATAGCGCGAGTACAAGTCAAAAGTCAAAAACAACTAGTCTACGCTAGTCTTTACATATCTCACGCCTCGGTCGTACCCCTGAAAGGAAAACAAATGGAGTGGAATGAGCTAAAAGCCCAGAGAGGTTCCAAATAGCAAATTGACCATTATTTATAAGTACAAGTTTTCGATATAGCAAAGTAACGAGCATGAAGAGTTCATAAAAGTGAGCAATAACACGTCAAGTAGCAATCTCAAAATGAGCGAGTGTAAAAGTTTTTCAAAATAAACAATAATCCAATAAGCAATAATCATTCCAAAGCATAAGGATACGGATGGCTCTCAGGAGCCAACTTCCATTCATCATCAGGAGCTTGATCACGTAGTAGTTGACACTCCGTCAACTTTCAAGTAAAGGAACCAATCCAGTAGAGCACCACTTAACTACTCTCCGTCCACCATTGAAATCCCCTACTGGGCCCAAAATCCTCAAGAAACACGGGTGGTAATACTCGAGTATACCGATTAGTCGAGAAGATATCACTCCACTCGACAAATATGAGACCCAGGGTTTGTTACCCAATCGACCAAGCCCTTGTCGGCTCGACTCGAGTAACTTGCCGCAGGGTTTCTGGAATTCCAGGAAGTGCGCACCTTATAACAAGTATGTCAAGTCAATTGCAACAATCAACAAGTATATGTCACGTAAGGGCAAGTGCGATAAAGTACACTCTTGCCCTAACAATTCACGTATACAACATGTAATCACATTGGTCACGTATCAAGTACAAGTATCAAGTTCAATTTGGTATTTGAAAGCACTCACCAAAATGAAGTGCCCCTAGTAATCACGTCTGGGTTATACTCCGGGTTCGGAGTCCAAATCTGCGATAAAACTTTGTTTCAGAACTTTAAAAATCGACTAAGGTTCGAAACTTAGACGTTTCGTTCAATAAGAATCAAGACATGGAAATTCACTTGAATAATATTCGTGAAACACTCGCTCGCTTTTCAAATTATATAACTTTGTAACATTTATACTTGGAGATGCCATTTGAGTCGAAAGTACAAGGAAAACGTATTCCGAGCAGTCATTATTTTATTTCTCAAGGGTACAAGTTCGGCCAGGCCCTTACTCATATACCTCGGTAAAAGAAGACGCAAATATCCTAAATGATTCAAGTAGTAGTCACTCTTAACCCTTACTCAAGTCGCAAGTATATTTCTCTAGTCCTCGAGCGTAAATTTGGGCAGCATGCCCTTTGTGTTTACCTAATTTTCCAGCCATTTTGGCTTCATTATTTTTCTCATTCAAACCCAAAGGTACACACACAACAATCTAACTTCAATAGCCGTCCAATAGGCTCAAGACAATACAAGGACATAAATCAAACTAATAACAAGTGCGGAAATGAAGTTTACAAAAGACAGATTTGACGGGTTTTTACGGAAAGAACACATCTGAGGCTACGCTTATCGGATTGGTGTACAACTTATACCATTTCGAAGCTAAGACAAAGTCCTACAACTTTCATGAAGGTCACTTAGTCAAATTTCCAGTGTAACCTGGTCAAATTCCCAATTTACAGAGCCAACTTCCAACTATACGGCTAATTAACCGCACTGTACTAGAATGGTCATATCTCAGGCTACCAAGGTCCGTTTAAGGTGTTCTTGTAGGTGTTGAAAATCTAAGACAGAGTAATAAAACTTTCATGTTTTGGAAAATGGCTAAAACTTCACGGATCCAAGTGAATAAACATGATAAACTGGATTAACTGACTAAAACGGAACACTGGAAACATCCTAAAATAGTGAGGGTATTTTGGTCTTTTCACAGGCTACGTTGCTCCGATTGAGCTGAAATTTTGTAGGCAACTATAAAATACCATTCGATACAACTTTTATGTTTTATTCCAAGCCCAATTCGGCCTCTAACCACACGAATTGGAACCAGACAGAACAGGATGGAATTTTTCCAGAAATCTGGAATTTTTGGTTTCAATGATAACTTTCTTCATTTCTTGCTTCACTTGCTACCAAAACCCCCTATATAATCTTGGATACAACATATATTAACCATACATCAAGTATAGGTAGCAATCCATCAAACCCTAATTCATGTAACTAAAAGGAAAAACCCCCAAAACATGATAACAACCATCATTCACCACAAATTTGAGATGCTAAGCTAATTTAAACAAGATCAAGAGTAAGAAATGGGGAAATCATCATCCTTACCTTGCTTAAGTGTCTTCCAAGAACAACCCTAGGTTTCCCCTTCAAAATTTCACCAACACCTCACTAAATAAACACTCAAGGGTGCCTTTAATCGGTTTAGTTTTCTTTCTTTCTCACTTGGCAGCTCAAACTCAAGATGAAGGAAGGTGGTTTTCTTGCTCTCTCTTTCCCTTTCTTGTCTCAGCCAACCAGCAGAAATATGGAGAAGAAAGATGCAAAATGGAGGATAAAAGGTAAGATAAGTCATTTGGTCAATGGTCCTTAAGTGGCCAACAAGTGGCTTCACCACCACCACTCATTTTTCTTTTCTCTTTCCTTGCATTTGGTCCACATTTTCGGTCAAGGCTAGCTGGCCATGAGGGGGATATTTTGCTCAAATTTTAATGAGCTCATGTGGTAAGAAAGTGGTGGTCAAGTGGTGCGTTCAATCGGTAGTGCGCGGTACCCGTCGGTTCGCGCCGTTTTTCCTTAAATCACACGTACTAGGGTTTTTACTTCCTATTCACTAACTTTTTATCATTGCTCCTAATCACATATTATTTCTCACCTAAAAGTCACTCTTAAGCACCAAATTTGCTCCTCACTCTGTACCGGAAAAATCACCCTACCGAAAAATGCGAAAACCCTAACTTGCTCTAACTTGAAAACAAAAAGTGAAAACCTTTACTTTCATGTTCATTTGCACTTATTGTGGGGTGATTGGGTAGTAGGGTTATAATAAATGAATAATTTCCAATAAAAAGGGCATTTTTAAGAAAACGTGAGGGATTTTACAATTTCATAAATTGAATTTAGGGTTTCGGTTGAAATATGAGAAATTTGAGAAAACGGTCAGTCACAAATGAAACTAGGGTTTTGATTAGACTTTATTTCTAGAATTTAGGGTTTCTAGTCTGTAAAACAAACAATAAAATAAAGAAACCGTAATAAACTCTTTGAGGCTAAACAACAATAGTATCCTAAAAGTTTGGGTATCACAATCTCCCCTCCTTAAAAGAATTTCGTCCTCGAAATTCTAACCTTTAATTCAAACATTCCTGATATCTCTTCTGTCTTCTGACCTAGTTTCACTGGTCATTACATATTCCTTCTGGTAGAAGATCCATACCCTAACCCACTCTCTCGTGTACACTTATAAACTTGCACAAGAAGAAACCAGGTGGTTATCCAAATTCCACCAAAATTCATATACAAGTACAGATCTCACATTTTTGTTCCCTAAAATTCCATATAGAATTCAAAACTTAAAGAGAAATCAAAGTCAAGTTCCTATGCGGTATCACAGAGGTGTAGAAAATAGACACAAAGGTATAGAAAATAGAAAAATAGTTAACCAGTAGTTAAAATGAGTTCATAAGAAATTCATGTATATCCGTAATCAAATCATAATAAAATCATAGAAACACGAAATCAAAGTATGTAGGTACCGAAGAACCAAAACAATTATAATACCAGCACCTTAACGTGTGCAACGATCACAAATCTAACTATCATATATATAACCCTAACCAAACGTGCACAAGACTAATCCATGACAACACTCACTGATCCATTTTCCTTAATTAGTTTAATCTCAAATCCAATCCTAGAATCTTTCATGCCTTGACGTTTACCATCCAAATTTATCTCAAGTTCAATCGAGATATAGTTCTTTATTCTAGTGTTTTCCAGTTTTGGTATTCGAGTACAAGAATCCGAAACTAGGAGCATTCACATCTCAGGCCGTACGCTCCCAAGTACAAATAATCCAAGTTAAGATTCCTACCAAACATACATATCTAAGGTCCTCAATAACAGATATTTGTTCCACACTTAACAAGCCAATCCCCACAGTCCGAGAACCCTCTCCCGGCACGAGCTCAATAGGAGCTCTGATACCATCTGTGACGACCCCACCTCCCCCTAAGGCGTACCAAAGGGTTCGGCGGATCGCCTGCCCAACTCTCGCCAGGACTCACTCACTCGTATCACGTGCATACATCCATAGACAATAAATAACATCGCAATTCAAGCCTATAATTTACATTGATGCACAATCAAGATACAAAACCTCAATATACCCAAACTGGTTCAAAGTGTATACAATCCAGATACAAAACATTCTATTCGAGTAATAGCGCGCGTACAAGTCAAAAGTCAAAAATAACTAGTCTACGCTAGTCTTTACATATCTCACGCCTCGCTCGTACCCCTGAAAGGAAAACAAATGGAGTGGAATGAGCTAAAAGCCCAGTGAGGTTCCAAATAGCAAATTGACCATTATTTATAAGTACAAGTTTTCGATATAGCAAAGTAACGAGCATGAAGAGTTCATAAAAGTGAGCAATAACACGTCAAGTAGCAATCTCAAAATGAGCGAGTGTAAAAGTTTTTCAAAATAAACAATAATCCAATAAGCAATAATCATTCCAAAGCATAAGGATACGGATGGCTCTCAGGAGCCAACTTCCATTCATCATCAGGAGCTTGATCACGTAGTAGTTGACACTCCGTCAACTTTCAAGTAAAGGAACCAATCCAGTAGAGCACCACTTAACTACTCTCCGTCCACCATTGAAATCCCCTACTGGGCCCAAAATCCTCAAGAAACACGGGTGGTAATACTCGAGTATACCGATTAGTCGAGAAGATATCACTCCACTCGACAAATATGAGACCCAGGGTTTGTTACCCAATCGACCAAGCCCTTGTCGGCTCGACTCGAGTAACTTGCCGCAGGGTTTCTGGAATTCCAGGAAGTGCGCACCTTATAACAAGTATGTCAAGTCAATTGCAACAATCAACAAGTATATGTCACGTAAGGGCAAGTGCGATAAAGTACACTCTTGCCCTAACAATTCACGTATACAACATGTAATCACATTGGTCACGTATCAAGTACAAGTATCAAGTTCAATTTGGTATTTGAAAGCACTCACCAAAATGAAGTGCCCCTAGTAATCACGTCTGGGTTATACTCCGGGTTCGGAGTCCAAATCTGCGATAAAACTTTGTTTCAGAACTTTAAAAATCGACTAAGGTTCGAAACTTAGACGTTTCGTTCAATAAGAATCAAGACATGGAAATTCACTTGAAGAATATTCGTGAAACACTCGCTCGCTTTTCAAATTATATAACTTTGTAACATTTATACTTGGAGATGCCATTTGAGTCGAAAGTACAAGGAAAACGTATTCCGAGCAGTCATTATTTTATTTCTCAAGGGTACAAGTTCGGCCAGGCCCTTACTCATATACCTCGGTAAAAGAAGACGCAAATATCCTAAATGATTCAAGTAGTAGTCACTCTTAACCCTTACTCAAGTCGCAAGTATATTTCTCTAGTCCTCGAGCGTAAATTTGGGCAGCATGCCCTTTGTGTTTACCTAATTTTCCAGCCATTTTGGCTTCATTATTTTTCTCATTCAAACCCAAAGGTACACACACAACAATCTAACTTCAATAGCCGTCCAATAGGCTCAAGACAATACAAGGACATAAATCAAACTAATAACAAGTGCGGAAATGAAGTTTACAAAAGACAGATTTGACGGGTTTTTACGGAAAGAACACATCTGAGGCTACGCTTATCGGATTGGTGTACAACTTATACCATTTCGAAGCTAAGACGAAGTCCTACAACTTTCATGAAGGTCACTTAGTCAAATTTCCAGTGTAACCTGGTCAAATTCCCAATTTACAGAGCCAACTTCCAACTATACGGCTAATTAACCGCACTGTACTAGAATGGTCATATCTCAGGCTACCAAGGTCCGTTTAAGGTGTTCTTGTAGGTGTTGAAAATCTAAGACAGAGTAATAAAACTTTCATGTTTTGGAAAATGGCTAAAACTTCACGGATCCAAGTGAATAAACATGATAAACTGGATTAACTGACTAAAACGGAACACTGGAAACATCCTAAAATAGTGAGGGTATTTTGGTCTTTTCACAGGCTACGTTGCTCCGATTGAGCTGAAATTTTGTAGGCAACTATAAAATACCATTCGATACAACTTTTATGTTTTATTCCAAGCCCAATTCGGCCTCTAACCACACGAATTGGAACCAGACAGAACAGGATGGAATTTTTCCAGAAATCTGGAATTTTTGGTTTCAATGATAACTTTCTTCATTTCTTGCTTCACTTGCTACCAAAACCCCCTATATAATCTTGGATACAACATATATTAACCATACATCAAGTATAGGTAGCAATCCATCAAACCCTAATTCATGTAACTAAAAGGAAAAACCCCCAAAACATGATAACAACCATCATTCACCACAAATTTGAGATGCTAAGCTAATTTAAACAAGATCAAGAGTAAGAAATGGGGAAATCATCATCCTTACCTTGCTTAAGTGTCTTCCAAGAACAACCCTAGGTTTCCCCTTCAAAATTTCACCAACACCTCACTAAATAAACACTCAAGGGTGCCTTTAATCGGTTTAGTTTTCTTTCTTTCTCACTTGGCAGCTCAAACTCAAGATGAAGGAAGGTGGTTTTCTTGCTCTCTCTTTCCCTTTCTTGTCTCAGCCAACCAGCAGAAATATGGAGAAGAAAGATGCAAAATGGAGGATAAAAGGTAAGATAAGTCATTTGGTCAATGGTCCTTAAGTGGCCAACAAGTGGCTTCACCACCACCACTCATTTTTCTTTTCTCTTTCCTTGCATTTGGTCCACATTTTCGGTCAAGGCTAGCTGGCCATGAGGGGGATATTTTGCTCAAATTTTAATGAGCTCATGTGGTAAGAAAGTGGTGGTCAAGTGGTGCGTTCAATCGGTAGTGCGCGGTACCCGTCGGTTCGCGCCGTTTTTCCTTAAATCACACGTACTAGGGTTTTTACTTCCTATTCACTAACTTTTTATCATTGCTCCTAATCACATATTATTTCTCACCTAAAAGTCACTCTTAAGCACCAAATTTGCTCCTCACTCTGTACCGGAAAAATCACCCTACCGAAAAATGCGAAAACCCTAACTTGCTCTAACTTGAAAACAAAAAGTGAAAACCTTTACTTTCATGTTCATTTGCACTTATTGTGGGGTGATTGGGTAGTAGGGTTATAATAAATGAATAATTTCCAATAAAAAGGGCATTTTTAAGAAAACGTGAGGGATTTTACAATTTCATAAATTGAATTTAGGGTTTCGGTTGAAATATGAGAAATTTGAGAAAACGGTCAGTCACAAATGAAACTAGGGTTTTGATTAGACTTTATTTCTAGAATTTAGGGTTTCTAGTCTGTAAAACAAACAATAAAATAAAGAAACCGTAATAAACTCTTTGAGGCTAAACAACAATAGTATCCTAAAAGTTTGGGTATCACAATCTCCCCTCCTTAAAAGAATTTCGTCCTCGAAATTC
Source organism: Coffea arabica (assembly GCF_036785885.1). NCBI lineage: Eukaryota > Viridiplantae > Streptophyta > Magnoliopsida > Gentianales > Rubiaceae > Coffea > Coffea arabica. The sequence continues at coordinate 39,537,479 of NC_092313.1, forward strand.
TAACCTTTAATTCAAACATTCCTGATATCTCTTCTGTCTTCTGACCTAGTTTCACTGGTCATTACATATTCCTTCTGGTAGAAGATCCATACCCTAACCCACTCTCTCGTGTACACTTATAAACTTGCACAAGAAGAAACCAGGTGGTTATCCAAATTCCACCAAAATTCATATACAAGTACAGATCTCACATTTTTGTTCCCTAAAATTCCATATAGAATTCAAAACTTAAAGAGAAATCAAAGTCAAGTTCCTATGCGGTATCACAGAGGTGTAGAAAATAGACACAAAGGTATAGAAAATAGAAAAATAGTTAACCAGTAGTTAAAATGAGTTCATAAGAAATTCATGTATATCCGTAATCAAATCATAATAAAATCATAGAAACACGAAATCAAAGTATGTAGGTACCGAAGAACCAAAACAATTATAATACCAGCACCTTAACGTGTGCAACGATCACAAATCTAACTATCATATATATAACCCTAACCAAACGTGCACAAGACTAATCCATGACAACACTCACTGATCCATTTTCCTTAATTAGTTTAATCTCAAATCCAATCCTAGAATCTTTCATGCCTTGACGTTTACCATCCAAATTTATCTCAAGTTCAATCGAGATATAGTTCTTTATTCTAGTGTTTTCCAGTTTTGGTATTCGAGTACAAGAATCCGAAACTAGGAGCATTCACATCTCAGGCCGTACGCTCCCAAGTACAAATAATCCAAGTTAAGATTCCTACCAAACATACATATCTAAGGTCCTCAATAACAGATATTTGTTCCACACTTAACAAGCCAATCCCCACAGTCCGAGAACCCTCTCCCGGCACGAGCTCAATAGGAGCTCTGATACCATCTGTGACGACCCCACCTCCCCCTAAGGCGTACCAAAGGGTTCGGCGGATCGCCTGCCCAACTCTCGCCAGGACTCACTCACTCGTATCACGTGCATACATCCATAGACAATAAATAACATCGCAATTCAAGCCTATAATTTACATTGATGCACAATCAAGATACAAAACCTCAATATACCCAAACTGGTTCAAAGTGTATACAATCCAGATACAAAACATTCTATTCGAGTAATAGCGCGCGTACAAGTCAAAAGTCAAAAATAACTAGTCTACGCTAGTCTTTACATATCTCACGCCTCGCTCGTACCCCTGAAAGGAAAACAAATGGAGTGGAATGAGCTAAAAGCCCAGTGAGGTTCCAAATAGCAAATTGACCATTATTTATAAGTACAAGTTTTCGATATAGCAAAGTAACGAGCATGAAGAGTTCATAAAAGTGAGCAATAACACGTCAAGTAGCAATCTCAAAATGAGCGAGTGTAAAAGTTTTTCAAAATAAACAATAATCCAATAAGCAATAATCATTCCAAAGCATAAGGATACGGATGGCTCTCAGGAGCCAACTTCCATTCATCATCAGGAGCTTGATCACGTAGTAGTTGACACTCCGTCAACTTTCAAGTAAAGGAACCAATCCAGTAGAGCACCACTTAACTACTCTCCGTCCACCATTGAAATCCCCTACTGGGCCCAAAATCCTCAAGAAACACGGGTGGTAATACTCGAGTATACCGATTAGTCGAGAAGATATCACTCCACTCGACAAATATGAGACCCAGGGTTTGTTACCCAATCGACCAAGCCCTTGTCGGCTCGACTCGAGTAACTTGCCGCAGGGTTTCTGGAATTCCAGGAAGTGCGCACCTTATAACAAGTATGTCAAGTCAATTGCAACAATCAACAAGTATATGTCACGTAAGGGCAAGTGCGATAAAGTACACTCTTGCCCTAACAATTCACGTATACAACATGTAATCACATTGGTCACGTATCAAGTACAAGTATCAAGTTCAATTTGGTATTTGAAAGCACTCACCAAAATGAAGTGCCCCTAGTAATCACGTCTGGGTTATACTCCGGGTTCGGAGTCCAAATCTGCGATAAAACTTTGTTTCAGAACTTTAAAAATCGACTAAGGTTCGAAACTTAGACGTTTCGTTCAATAAGAATCAAGACATGGAAATTCACTTGAAGAATATTCGTGAAACACTCGCTCGCTTTTCAAATTATATAACTTTGTAACATTTATACTTGGAGATGCCATTTGAGTCGAAAGTACAAGGAAAACGTATTCCGAGCAGTCATTATTTTATTTCTCAAGGGTACAAGTTCGGCCAGGCCCTTACTCATATACCTCGGTAAAAGAAGACGCAAATATCCTAAATGATTCAAGTAGTAGTCACTCTTAACCCTTACTCAAGTCGCAAGTATATTTCTCTAGTCCTCGAGCGTAAATTTGGGCAGCATGCCCTTTGTGTTTACCTAATTTTCCAGCCATTTTGGCTTCATTATTTTTCTCATTCAAACCCAAAGGTACACACACAACAATCTAACTTCAATAGCCGTCCAATAGGCTCAAGACAATACAAGGACATAAATCAAACTAATAACAAGTGCGGAAATGAAGTTTACAAAAGACAGATTTGACGGGTTTTTACGGAAAGAACACATCTGAGGCTACGCTTATCGGATTGGTGTACAACTTATACCATTTAGAAGCTAAGACGAAGTCCTACAACTTTCATGAAGGTCACTTAGTCAAATTTCCAGTGTAACCTGGTCAAATTCCCAATTTACAGAGCCAACTTCCAACTATACGGCTAATTAACCGCACTGTACTAGAATGGTCATATCTCAGGCTACCAAGGTCCGTTTAAGGTGTTCTTGTAGGTGTTGAAAATCTAAGACAGAGTAATAAAACTTTCATGTTTTGGAAAATGGCTAAAACTTCACGGATCCAAGTGAATAAACATGATAAACTGGATTAACTGACTAAAACGGAACACTGGAAACATCCTAAAATAGTGAGGGTATTTTGGTCTTTTCACAGGCTACGTTGCTCCGATTGAGCTGAAATTTTGTAGGCAACTATAAAATACCATTCGATACAACTTTTATGTTTTATTCCAAGCCCAATTCGGCCTCTAACCACACGAATTGGAACCAGACAGAACAGGATGGAATTTTTCCAGAAATCTGGAATTTTTGGTTTCAATGATAACTTTCTTCATTTCTTGCTTCACTTGCTACCAAAACCCCCTATATAATCTTGGATACAACATATATTAACCATACATCAAGTATAGGTAGCAATCCATCAAACCCTAATTCATGTAACTAAAAGGAAAAACCCCCAAAACATGATAACAACCATCATTCACCACAAATTTGAGATGCTAAGCTAATTTAAACAAGATCAAGAGTAAGAAATGGGGAAATCATCATCCTTACCTTGCTTAAGTGTCTTCCAAGAACAACCCTAGGTTTCCCCTTCAAAATTTCACCAACACCTCACTAAATAAACACTCAAGGGTGCCTTTAATCGGTTTAGTTTTCTTTCTTTCTCACTTGGCAGCTCAAACTCAAGATGAAGGAAGGTGGTTTTCTTGCTCTCTCTTTCCCTTTCTTGTCTCAGCCAACCAGCAGAAATATGGAGAAGAAAGATGCAAAATGGAGGATAAAAGGTAAGATAAGTCATTTGGTCAATGGTCCTTAAGTGGCCAACAAGTGGCTTCACCACCACCACTCATTTTTCTTTTCTCTTTCCTTGCATTTGGTCCACATTTTCGGTCAAGGCTAGCTGGCCATGAGGGGGATATTTTGCTCAAATTTTAATGAGCTCATGTGGTAAGAAAGTGGTGGTCAAGTGGTGCGTTCAATCGGTAGTGCGCGGTACCCGTCGGTTCGCGCCGTTTTTCCTTAAATCACACGTACTAGGGTTTTTACTTCCTATTCACTAACTTTTTATCATTGCTCCTAATCACATATTATTTCTCATCTAAAAGTCACTCTTAAGCACCAAATTTGCTCCTCACTCTGTACCGGAAAAATCACCCTACCGAAAAATGCGAAAACCCTAACTTGCTCTAACTTGAAAACAAAAAGTGAAAACCTTTACTTTCATGTTCATTTGCACTTATTGTGGGGTGATTGGGTAGTAGGGTTATAATAAATGAATAATTTCCAATAAAAAGGGCATTTTTAAGAAAACGTGAGGGATTTTACAATTCCATAAATTAAATTTAGGGTTTCGTTTGAAATATGAGAAATTTGAAAAAACGGTCAGTCACAAATGAAACTAGGGTTTTGATTAGACTTTATTTCTAGAATTTAGGGTTTCTAGTCTGTAAAACAAACAATAAAATAAAGAAACTGTAATATTCTCTTTGAGGCTAAACAACAATAGTATCCTAAAAGTTTGGGTATCACAGGTAATATACTTGAGAATTGCATTAGACGTTGTGATTTAGAGAGTTATAAACATGCGTGTGAAATTTAAATTTAAAAATGTCTAAAATTTATAGGGATAAAAATGTCTAAAATATATGGAAGGAGGAAAAATAATGTTTGATTTGAGAGATTAAACAAGTACTTTAAACAGATTCAACTACGAGCAATGGTTGAGAAGTATTTACAATTGTCAACAGTAAAGGGTTATAGTGTCTATAACTTTACTACTTGCTTAGACATAAATGTTCTTCCGACTAATACATTTGTGGAAAATATTCCTTTCCATATTGCAGCAAAAAGAACAAAAAAAAAAAAGAAGAAGAAAGAACTAGAAGATATCGATAGTAAGATGTATGGACAATGAGTGCGTTTGGTAAATTAAAATTTGAAATTTGAAATCTAAGTTTTTTGAATGTATTAAATTATTGAATGGTTAAGTATTAAAATCATAACATTTAGGGATAATTTTAGAAACCTCCCCTAAAGTTTTTAACTATTTCACTGGCCTCTCTTCAGCTTTTAAAAATTGCACTAAACTCCCCTAAGGTTAATTATCTTATAACATTTAACTCCAATCAATAATTGAAAAGTGATATTATGACAGAAAAGATAACATGATTTCATTATTGCCTCTCATCTATTATATTATTTAATTAATTCAATACCAACTCACACATTAAATAAAAATACTAAAATTTGCTATTTATCATTAGGGATCAAATCACATATAGCATCAAAAAATAGCGTATCATTTTATATTTTTCACTCAATATAAAATTCAAATTACTCTTTTCAATTATATACTCATTGTCAAATATAGTCAGCAACAAACAATCAAAAAATTTGCAACCAAAATATTACAAAGAACAAACTTTAACATCATGAATATTTTTGTCAACATATTAAGGTTAGTTACTGAGATTTTATAGTATTAAATTCCGCTCTTTATAATATTTCGATTACAAATTTTTTTATTATTTGTTATTGATTATGTTTGACAATGGATTTATAACTGAAAAGAGCAATTTGGATCTTATATAGATGATATACTATTTTTGAAGTCATATGTGATTTAATTTCTGATGATAAACTGTAAATTCTAGTGTTTTCTTTAATATTTGGGTTGGTACTAGATTAATTAAATAATTTAGCAAATGAGGGGCAACGATGGAATCATATTATCTTCTCTCGCCTAATATCATTTTTAAACTGTTGGTTGGATCTAAATGTTATAAGATAATAAATCTTAAGGGCGATTAGTGTAATTTTCTAAATTTGGATGAAGGCCAGTGAAATAATCAGAAACCTCAGGGTAGGTTTCTAAAATTATCCCTAACATTTAAGCATATTTTGCAAAAGTGATAAATAAACGGCTTCTCACTTATCTTTTTGAGTTAGTTTTGTTTAAACAATTTAGAATCACTTAATTAATTAAAATACTATATTTTTTGTATTAAATATTGAATTGAGCAATCAAACAGAGCCTAATAAAAAAACACAAATCCTATGTGCATGATCGTTGTATGTCAGCATCTGGCTACAATGAACGACAGTTACGACAAAGAAATGTGGTATATTAATGGACGTTTGTTACTCATGCATTGCTTGGATTTCGAATATCAATATCATCCCCTAATATGAACTTCACTGGTTACAGGCATACAATCGTCCGACAGTTCTGAATTGTAGTACAAGAAGGGTTTAATTTTCTGCATCTTCAATAATAGTACAAGAGAGAATTTATTGTTTAATTGATCTTAAGAATGATTAGTACAGTAAATAAATAATAAACCAAGATACTAACAAAGATAAAGCTCGATTTGACTAGGTATTTGTGAAACACTAAGCGTGAAAAACAAGGATTACGCAACTAAAAGAGAAATAATAGATTTTGTAATTCCCAAAAGCAAACAGCCAAAGATTAACACGTATTTTGTCTTGTATGTACTGAGAAACGACATCACCAGTCATGTACATACATTCGTGGCAATCTTACTGGATCAGGGAACTGGTAAGCTCATGGTACTTATTTACTTTTAGGGTTAATCACAATTAATCCCCTTAAGGTATACCCCATTTTTTACGTTACCCCTTAACCTTTAATTTTGCTCACTTAACCCCCTATAGGACAAAATCACCCTTCCATTATTTTGACTTTTCATTTATCTTTTTTCCTCTCTTTTATTTCTTTTTCTCTTTCTTCTCTCTTTCATCCTTCCCAGTAGAAAACTCTATATCAACGAAAATTTTTATCTTGAATTTGTAATTGCATTTTTTGGTGAAGGTTTAAAAGGCATCAAAAACTAATTTTGAATTTTTGTATGATGCCACGTGTCACAATTTTCGATTGATGATTATTAATCAGGTCACAATTTCATCTTGTATGATATTTTTCTTGAGAATAAAATGAGAAACTAGAAAGAAAAGAGGAAAAACCAAAATTAAAAGAATTGAAAGGCTAAATAAAATTGTATTTTAGCAAAGTGATTTGAATATTTTGTAATCATTTAAGGAGAAAATAGATCTCTACAATTCCTCTTTTTTAATTTCAATCATTAAGATGAAGATTTTTTGTGGGAAAGAGAAAGAATTAAAGAAAGAAGAAAGAGGCAAAGAAAATAAAGGAGCACAAAAGGGGAAAGGAAAAAAATAAAAGTTTAGAATAATAGAGGGATAATTTTGTCCAATGGGGGATAAAGTGAGACAAAAAATGGTTAGAGGGTAAAGTGAGAAATGATGTATACTTTAAGGGGATTAATTTTCTTTAACCCTTACTTTTATTCATTGAAGACAGTAGTTTTTGGAATTTAATATTACTCAAATCCTTGGGCAAATAAACAAAGGTACCTGTAAAATTTGTCTAATATGGCTAATTAATTTAATATAAGATAATATACTCTAATTTCGAATTTAATATCGCTAATTAATTTCCAACTTGTTGGATGACTGACATAGATAATATAAGATAATACATAAAGAGTAATGTTATTTGTACTCCCCACATGTTATTTGCACTCCTACTGTCCCATTTTTATTATGATAAAATCATATTACCCCTTCCCTAACTTTTTCTCCTTGGCTATGGGTTAACTTTACTAGATTTTCTCTTACATTCTAAAATCAATTAATTATTCTATTACACATTAAAATGGCTAATTTAAAATTATCACTAATATATATTATGTATTTTTCTACAAAACTTCATGAAATTATATAATGCCAAAGACCAATCTAGTAATGTAATATTAATAAATTCCAAACTTCAAGCCCAAAATAAATAAATAAATAAATAAATCCCAAACTTCAATGACAACCAAAAACTGTGTATAACTACAATGTCTCGTAAATTAGATACTAATATTTCAAAAGTCTACTAAGATTATCTCATATAGCCGCCATAGAGAGAGTGAAACTTTCTAGTATATTTCAACAAAAGCATAACAGCATCTAGTATCCAGATGATGCAATAGAACCTCAATTGTGCTCATAAAAAATCTATAAAATTGCAATTGAAATAAGAATATGAATAACAAATTAAAAAATAGTTATGTAGATTTAGAAAAAGAGAAGCAAAAGTTAAATTTTTTTTCCTTTTGGACATGTACGACAATTGTGCTTGACTTCCTTGCATGTGAACACAAGATATGATTGAAAAAGAAATTAGGACAAGGGTAATATGATCTCATCAAAATAAAAATGGAATAGTGGGAGTACAAATAATAAGAGGAGTTCAAATAACATTGCCCATACATAAAACATGTTTGAGTTATTGGTTATGAATGCAATCAAAATTAGGTGTATTATAGTATGTTTAATGTTGTCAAAAAATCAAGAAAAACTGTCATTGATAAAGAAGCTAGTACTAATGTGACAGCCCCACTTTCTCCAAAAGCGAACCAGAGGGGTCAGCGGATCACCTGCCCAACTCTCGCCAGGACTCACTACCATCCATAATAAGAATTACTTGAAATTTCTAAACTAACCACAATAATATTCATTACACCTCAAAATAACATTTACACACCTCCAAAAGCTATTACATAGGTTCGCGTGCAAAAGATTCATCATTCAGGACCTATCTTAATTACAACCTAAAAATATATACACTACAGTCATTTCTACTAAAATAAAACTCAAAGTCCCTCAAACATTCTAACGGTATTCTTGAGCACTCTCGGATCCGAATCCTGTTAAGGAAAATAAAACGTGGGATGTGTTTATGCCCAGTGAGCATTTCAGGTAAACAGGCAAAATAAGAGAGTAACACAATTTAACATGTAAACACATTTTTCCAAGTAATATAGGTTCAAGTAAATTGATACTCAACTTTAAAAACTGGTAGTGGAGCAATTAATTGTAATAGGAATCCTTCAATGTAAAATACTTGATAAACAATAACATTCATATGTGCATTCAATCATTCGTTCAAGTAAATATAAGGATGAACAATACTTTAAATATTAAAAGGATACGGGGCTCACATGGAGCAACATTCACCTTATAACTGCCAATAAACAATCCCCTACATTTTACCACCTTATAACCTCCGAACTCCCACCTTATGTCCTCCGAAAGATCAACAATCCTCTCATTTAACATTCACCTTATGCCCTCCAAGAAATCAACAATCCCCTCATTTAATATTAAACATTAAACATTGTATTCAAGACCTTTCGGCAAAGAGTTTTGAGCTTTGCACTTAACATTGGTAAGTTATAAACCCAAAGCTATCCATCCAGCTGATCCGACCTTGCAAAAGGTAGGTCTCGGATAGGGTGCCAGCATAGGGTTAAATTCAGTTCAGCCGATGCGATAAAGTACACATCGGCCTACAATCTTGCACATTTATCACTTATTCATGCAATGTACACATGCGCTCTTAGAAAATTAACAAGACAAGAAAATCACAACAGTCATTCACTTATTTGCATGTCATTCAAAGGAGGGCACTTAAGCAAATAATAACATTTTCTCAAGTCGTGCATAATCAAATAACATGCATTGGAACACTCACCGACAAAGCAGAGCAAATCAAATGGTCCCACCAAGGTTCTCGTTTTCCACACCAAAACCTATATTCAAGCAAGTACGAAAGTTTAAGATTCCAACTAGAGCAACTAAACAAAAGAAGGAATGATCGAGAGAGCTACTAGAGCGACTCGACTTCAAAGCGACAAATGACCTAAAGGAGATTTCAAAAGGATATAAGTTTTAAAACCTACGCAAAGGTGCAAGTTCAAGGAAGTCACCAATACACGTTAGGTTTATGATTCAAGCAAGGTTTGGAGTGAAAAGAATGTTTCTCGGATCAAAAACTAAGAACAACAATAAATACATGAAAAGGGTACAAATACTGGAAAATTTCCAGTTTTATGGCAGTGAAAAATAGTTAATTTTCGCTCCCTTTGAGTAATTGGTTTACGACCAAATTGACGCAAAACTCTAGTATTATGTGTTGGCAAATAGTACAAGTGATTTCAAGTCCAAACTATCACAAATCAAAGGCGAAACAAGGCCAGAACAACAGCCCTGTTCCATACCCAGAAATCAGGAAATTCAACTCAAAAGCCAATCAAAACTCAAGTTTCTTCAAATTAAATGCATGGTTTTAGCTACAAATCAGTCTACTAGAGTTCTACTAATTTTGTAGCACAAGATTGAGCCAAACTTTCATCAAAACAAACCAAAAAGTGAAGAGAAATAAACTCAAGAAAACCGGTCAGCATGCATACATTTGGAAACAGAATTTTCTCCAGTTTTACGCGACATTGTTTGAAAAATCGTATCGCAAACTTTTTAAGTCCAAAATTTATAAAATTTATACCGTTGGAAAATAGATTCAAAGGGTTACAATTTCTCAGAAGACACCTATGAAAGATTCTGTCCACAAGTCGGTCAAAATCCAATCTCAAGCGGCTGCTTTATCCAGTAGAAAGACAGAACAGGAATGAAAATTCAGTCAAATTTGGAAAATCACAGATATTCATAGGAATTGAAAAAAATTCTAAAATTTTCACGGTAGAATGTTCTCTGAATCTAGTTTCAAACACAGTAAGCAAAACTCAATTTGGATTTTTCTACACCAAGATATAAAAGATTTACCAAGACTGCTTAGAGTCTCCTGCACGAAAATTTCCAACAACACTTCCTCTTATTTTCTTAACTTTACTCCAACAAAACTACTACTTAAACACACATACATAACATTCACTTGTAGGGTAAGGTTAAACCAAGTTCCTTGAGTACAAATCTCACCAAAACAATACAAAAATCCTCACAAAATTGAAGCTAAAAATTCGGCCAGCCTAAGCATAAATTCGAACTTGTGGATGTTCAATTTTTACTTCATGTGCACCAAGTTAACTAAGCTTACTTTAACCATGATTCTCATGCTAACACAACGAAGAAAACCTAAAGAAATCCTCACCTAATACACCTAACCATACATCAAACACATAGAAGGCATAAACATAAACACATTATCCAAGCTTCAAAACAAGAACCCAAGCCAAGCCATCAACAACCCAAGTATCTAGGTTATCTAAGCATCTTAATTACATGCATACCCTGCTAATTTAAAGCATTAAAATTCATGATTTAAGATTTACCTCATGCTCCTCAAGCTTTGCAAGTTGCACCAAGAACTCCAAGAATCACCTCTCAAGTAGAAAGCCAAGGTTGGTTAGAATCTAGTTGAACTTCCTCTTGAATCTTGCACTAATTTTCCAAGAACTAGACTTAGGGTTTATGTGAAGTTTTTCCTCTCAAGAGGTTTAGCCAAGAGTTCAAGACAAAAGGGCTAATGTTTTGTTAAATGGTAAAGTTTACTTAAGAAGCTAATTGTCCAAGTCAAGGTGTTGTAGTGTGATGACACTTGGCCAAATTTCTACCTTGCAAGTTTTTCCCAATTTCCTTCCAATCCTAGTAGTTTACTTAAGTTCTAACTTCACCCCAAAACAATTAAATTTCCTAGGGTTTATTAGACATAACAAAAATTAATTCTCTCATTTTCTTAAACTCATTTTTACCAAAGTTAATAAAGTAAAGAAAATAAGGCCCCAAAAATGAATCATATCTTGAATGCTAAAAATAATTTAAATGCATATAAATGGATTAAAAATGAAAACATAAAACTTAAAATTCGGAGTTCTCACAACTAGCCACAAGTGCTTGTTATATTAGTGTTGTTTACTAAGGAAGGCTAAGATGAATATATTCAGAATTAGCCCTATGTTCAGCTAGAAATAAGAAGAAAGTTACATAACATATTGTAATAAGTTGTTTTTGAATAAATTGTGATCCTTCTCAGTGCTTCTGCATGTACATAAAACTCTATGGTTGTCCATGATTTTTCTTTTAAGAAGCGGTATTGAATATATGGTTTATGAGTTAAAAACTTTTACTGTATGACTTTGTGTTCACATACCAAAAATGCTTCAATACTTTTTAATTAGTTGAGCATTAAGACTACCGGTACATGAAAAAATTAATTAGTTTGTGCAATTTATGAAATTGAAAGCATATGGCAACTAATTGAACAGTAGAAATTTGAGTGCATTCAGTACCCCAAAAGATTCCATGACACTTTAAAAAAAAAAGACAAAAAGTGTTAATCTTATAGTAGAGACAGTGAATAAACTATATATCATGATTGGATTTATTATACATATGTAAAATTTGAATTCCAAATTCAAATTTTGATGAGGAGGAGGAGGAGGAGGAGGAGGAGGAGGGTGGGGTTTGTCAAAGTTAACCATTACCATCACTATTGTTACCAAATCCAACCTACCCAAATGAGACCTAAAGTAACGGGTCAGGTGACCGTGCAATTGGTTTTTGTGCAATTCAGTATGATTGTTGTACATATTTAGATGAGATAATTTCAGAAACCTCCCCCAAAATTTTTGACACTTTCATTAATCTTCCTTGAGGTTTTAAAACTTACACTAACCTCCCTTGTTAGAAATTTGGACCCATTACTTACATAAGATATAGTGAAAGTACTACTTTGCTCTAAGACATTATGCATTATTACAAATAGATATTTGACAAAAAAAAGTTAGGGCACTAAATAAATAAGATTAACTAATTAAACCAAAAAAATGATTATTTCATCTCAAATTAGCAACCATAATCACAATAAAAAAATGGCATCAATTGCTATTCTAAGATGGCACCATTTTGTAATTGATATAACTTGACAATAGTCAGGATAGACAACCTTATATAATCTGCACAGATAGATCTTATGAGAAAAAAAAATAGAATAATTTTTTGATTGACTTATTTTGTTGAATCTTGCGTTGAGACAAAACTATTCATGACTTTTGTTGTTGATTTGTTGACTAAGACTTGTATGTTTTCTGTACCAATACTTTTACTTTCACCTCGTCAACTAAAATAAAAAAATTAATTATTTTACATAAATTTAGATGCTTATACTAAAAATTTATAGCATTATAGAGTTAGTTGTGTCTTTTATATGTAGTTGCAAAATGACAAAAAATATGGCCATTACAATTTGCACTAGCTATGTGTAGAGACTATTGTTGCTATATCTTTTCAAATTTAACATATATCCCTTGACTTTTATTAATTATTTTATTCTTTACTAATACAACTTGAGGACAATTAGAAAAGGACATATATGGAAGAAAATTATCATCTCACTCCTCAAAATACTTTTTTAATAGTACTTTTTCTGAATTGGACTGATTTTTTACCAAAATTTTAAGTTCAAGAGAGATTAGTGCAATTTTTGAAACCTCAAGGGAGGTCAGTGAAAGTGTCAAAAACCTCAAGGGAGGTTTCCAAAATTATCCCTATTTAGATTTGTGACTTATAACTATATTATATATTAGAATGTTATATCGAAAGTATTGTATTCATATACATTATTTTTTTACGAGTATAAAAATATAATACAATTGTTTACTAAGGACTGTAGACAGTATAATGATCAGACCAAATCACACAAAACCCAACAACACCAGCTTGATTCCAAAAATAACCGGTATACACAAAAAGTTCTTGCACAAATTTAACAGAGTTGTTTACCTATATTTTAAGAACTAAACCTAAATGGCCCCTTGAGCTTTAAAATGGCTACCCCTCTGCACTTCCCAATAATTTGTTGGACCAAAAAAAAATAGGAAAGGGCAATGACAACTCCATCGTTGTATTAATTTGGGGTCAGAACAATTTTCTTTTTCCCCTGTAAAAATTGGAACTTGTGTGAATCAGCCCCAAATAGCAAAATAGGACTTTGTCGGCCTGAGTGCTTCGGCCTCTTGCAGAACTACGAACCAAAGGTTTGTTTTTAGTCAATGGACTCTATGGAGGGCCTTAAAATTGGGATATGGGGCACAAACGGTCATCAGAAGAACCGTTCAGGAGCAGTCTTCTCACATCGCCAAACAAGAGGTCCAACAACGACCATGTCGCCAAGGAATAAGCAAAGCCAAAATGACCTCTTTTCAATTGGTTAGGCTAATAAACAAAAATAAAAGGGATTGTTTACTCTAACAGACTCCGTTAGAGCCAAAAGGATTTTTCAAAATTTCAAATTTTGAAATGACTTTTTGATTTGGTTTGTGACTTTGAAATGAAACGCGGGAAAAATCACCTACCATAATATTGAATAAAACACCATTCTCTATCTAGCTAGGAAAGGAAAAAATCAGTAGAGAGATAAACTTGCATACATTAAGTTTTGCGGGGAAAGGGGGAATCTGTTGGAAGAAGATGTGTGAGGTAATTTGAACTGAAGAAGGAAGGTGCACTTTGTTTTTCATATGTTAGAGGTGGATATCAGCTATAGAATCATTAAGAAGAAAGCTACAATAATTTTGTACCACACAATATTTTGACCACCAAGCATATTGAGGGTGATATGAAATAGGGAAGAAACCAAATATAGCTATATCTATCTCCAACAAATTCAATAAAATGAACAACGGTTTGAAGCAAACCACATACAGCATGGTGGTCAAGCACAATGCCGGAGTCCAATGAAGGTAATGACACTAACCCATTTATTGAGTTATAGGCTACTTGCAGGCTCAAAAATATACAATTGTAATAGATAAAAGAAATCATTTGTAAAGTTTGTGCATGAGGACCATATGATATATGATGAGCAATTACGTGATGGCCAATCATTGTGTTTATGTGTTTGTACAAAAAGTGATGCAATAGTTACACTAGTTTGGTATAAGTGCACATGTGTAAATTTCATTACTTGGTCATTAGCCCTTAGAGAGTATGCACTACCAGATATGATTTATGAGTAAGTCATAAGTTATTAAGTAAGTACATGGCATGACATACATAAAGAACTAAGTGATGTACTCTATGACTGTCAGAGTATGTAATTTGTTGCTCATCGATAAAGAACTAAGTGTACATATGGTGTGTGGTTGTGCACAGTGTGTTTCCCACAGTGTACATCTTGCTAGGTGAAAATTATGGTGAGTAGTATATTGTAAAATAGAAGGCAGTGATATGCACACTCTTGTACTAGTTGTAGGAGCCTCGAACTCGTGCAACATCGTGGATTGGATTTGCTTTTACATGATTTAGTGCTTATTTACATGATATACCTTATGAACATTGTGTTTTTAGAAGTGTAGACCTTGTGAATCAATCATTGCAGTTTGTTAATTTGTTAGTATGAGTACAATTAAGTCTTTACCTTTCTTTTTCTTACATAGTTTGTATAGCGCAGTGAATGTAGTTATGTGAGCTGGATTGCATTCTAGGAACTTTGGTATAGTTAACATTTGCATGTTTCGGTAAGTGTGCACATTGTTAGTAGGTATAGTGTAGTGCTATATGTTTTGTATGTTGACGTAGTCATAAATTATAGAAGTTAGCCTATTGCTTGAATTTGCATTTGGTTATTGGTTCTTAATTACTGTCATGTATATGACATATAAAGTGATAATGAATTTACTATACTGTTGTTCGTTAGCCACATGGAGTTCATATAGGTGCACAATTGGCGTTTGATTAGCTATGCCCTATATGTAATTGATAACCCTGTAAAACCTCTTCGCACACCTTGTAAACTAAACCGGTCACATTGTGATAACTAATGTACATGTGGTGATTTTCAAGAATTGGTCTTGTGGAAAGAGGCAAAATGGATAAAGATGGAACTCCACAATTATAAATGGAGTTTGACACAGAAGATAATGCCTATAAATTTTACAACAAATATAGTTTTGTCACGGGTGCAACATAGCTTTCTTTACAATCATTGAAGGTATTTGTTATGGCTAATAAGTTGTTGCAAATGAACGTTTTTCACTCAATATTTTTGCCGCGTTTTGTGAAAAGTCCAAACCTCTTTGGCAATTCCAGCAAACTTACACAAAAAAGCAAGCTATGCAGTCCCACTATTAGTCCAAATAACCTATAATTGTAACTTGTTGAAAAAGATTTGAGTACCAATCCTATGTTTATATAGCACCTGTGACGGCCCCACCTCCCCCTAAGACGTACCAAAGGGTTCGGCGGGTCGCCCGCCAAACTCTCGCCAGGACTCACTCACTCGTATCTCACGCATACATCCATATACAATAAATAACATCACAATTCAAACTTATAATATACATCGATGCACAAATCTAGATACAAAGCTTCTACACACCAAAATACTTCAAAGTGTTTACAATTCGAGTACAATCAACCCTAGTCGGGTACTAGCGCGAGTACAATTTCAAAATTCAAAACAACTAGACTACGCTAGTCTGCACACGTCTCACACCTCGCTCGTACCCCCTGTAAGGAAAACAAATGACGTGGGATGAGCTAAAAGCCCAGTGAGGTTCCAAATAACAAATTGACCATTTTTAAACGTACAAATATCAATGTAGCAAATTAATGAGCATCAAAAGTTCATAAAAGTGATCAATAATACTTCAAGTAGCAAAAATATCAAAGTGAGCGAGTGTAAAAGTTTTTCAGAAGAAACAATAATCCAATAAGCAATAATCATTCCAAAGTATAAGGATACGGATGGCTCTCAGGAGCCAAATTCCCATTGCATCACTAGAGCTTGATCAAGTAATAGTTGACACTCTGTCAACCTTCAAGTAAGTACCCAATCCAGTAGAGCACCACTTACACTACTCTCCGTCCACCATTCACACCCCCTACTGGGCCCAAAATCCTCAATAAACATTGGTGGTAATATTCGAATATACCAATTAGTCGAGGAGATATCACTCCACTCGACAAAACAAAAGACCCAGGGTTCGTTACCCAATCGACCAAACCCTTGCCGGCTCGACTCGAGTAGCTCGCCACAGGGTTTCTGGAATTCCAGGAAGTGCGAACCATATACACAAACATATCAAATCCATTGCAACAATAAACAAGTATATCTCATATTAGGGAAGTGCGATAAAGTACACTCTTGTCCGATCAAACAAATCTCATATCATTTATTTACGTTGATCAAGTATTGTAAACAAGTGTCCAGTTCAACCAGGTATTTGGAAGCACTCACCAAATGTCTAGTGCCTCTCAAAAGTCATGTTCAGGTCCAACTCCTTGGTTGGAGTCCAAATCTGCGATAAAAATATCATTTGCGGATATAAAACTCTCTAGAGTTCGAAACATAGGAGTTTCGCTTCAATAAAATCAAGTCAATGCAATTCGCTTAAGTAGTATTCAAGATACTTATCAAATCTCGAAAAAATTCATGCTCGCTCGTTTAGTTTCGGTACGGAAGCGGTTAAAACTTTAAAGCTCTCATTGGAGTCGAAAAAACGAGGAAAACATATTTCAATTAGTCATTATTTCCATTTTCTCAAGGGTACAAGTTTGGCCAAATTCTAACTTATAGACCTCGATAAACAAGACGCAAATATCCTAGATGATTCAAGTGGTAATCGCTCTCAAACCTTACTCAAGTCGCAAGTAGATCTACCTAGTCCTCGAGCGTAAATTTGGGCAGCACGCCATTTGTATTTACCTATTTTTCGGCCATTTATGGCTTCATTCTTTTCCTCAATCAATCCCAAAGTCACACACAAAATCATCACATTTCAATATCCGTTCCATAGGCTGAAAGTCATACGAGTACAAAATCAAACTAGGAAAATGTCCGGAAATGAAGTTTAATGCATAAAACAAAAGACAGATTTGCCGTCGTTTAGCGTAACGGGCACAACCGAAGCTACGCTTATCAGATTGGGGTGCAATTTATACCATTTATAAGCTAAGATAAAGAGCTACAATTTTGATGAAGACCACTCAGTCCAGTTCGTAGTGTAGCTATGTCAAAATGTCAAATTACAGAACCAGAATCTCACACTCGGGCTAGTTAACCGCACTATACGTAAACGACAATAACTCAGGCTACCGAAGTCCGATTAAGGAGTTTTCAGGGCCGTTGGAAAGATAATACATTGTACTACAACTTATGTGTTTTGACTAAATACTAATTCAGTATGGATCAGAGTGAACAAATGTGGTCAGATTGGTGAACTGGCAAAACTGGCCACAGAGCTCTACCTATAGCAGTCAGGGGTATTTTTGTCTTTTCACATGTTACAGTACTCGGATTGAGCTGAAATTTTACATACAGCTATAGAACATCATTCCCTACAACTTTCATGTTTTGGATAAATACTATTTCAGTACATATCATGGGGAAAAGACACGACCAGATTGGTGAAATATCCAAAATTGTTCACTGGATTCACCTAGGGCAGTCAGGGATTTCAGTCTTTTCACATGCTATGTTGCTCTGATTGAGTTGAAATTTTTCATACAGCTATAAAACATCATTCTCTACAACTTTCATGTTTTGTGCTAAGGCTAAATCAGCTTCTAGCATGGACGAATTGCACTGGTCAGAAGCAGGGAAGCTTTGTCACTATCAATGCTGGAATTCTAGAACTAAAGCTGGAAATTGCAACCAAAGCTAGAAAACCATATACCAAAGTTTAAAATTTCACATCAAAGTTAAACCATCTCATATCACAACTATCAGGTTCATCTCATGGTTGGAAAATGCATATCAAGACTTGAAATTGAACATTAAAGCTGGAAAATGTAACCCTAGGCTGAAATTCCATCAATCTTCACCAATCTAGGTTATCGCCCATCATCCTTCTAAGTTTCAAGTCATATATCCAATCAAATGCAACATAAGAAAGGGAAGAAGAGTTTCTTAGCTTATTACCTTCGAACCTCAAGGAAATACACAAAATCAAGGCTGTCCATGCAAAAATCACTCCACCCAAAGCTTCCTTGTCACCTTATTGCAAGTTTAATCGGTTTAGTTTTTGTGATTCCAAATCAAACAAGGTAAAAAAGAAGATGGAAATTGAAGCTCTCACTCTCTTTTTCTCCTCACTAGGTTCGGCTAACAAGGGAAGAAAATGGAGCCAGGAAGACGATAAGAAAGAAAGAAAAATGCTTGGTCTAAGTTTAACAGATGTCACACTTTGATTGGTGGTCAAAATTTTCTTTTCTCTCTCTTGTTTTTTGTCCAAATTTTTGGCTGCTTTATAAGATATTTTAGGGCTGATTTTGCTCAATTAATAGCAAGGGTATTAAGGTAATAAAGTGGTGTTCAAGTGGTGCACTCACTCGGTAACAAACGATACCCGTCGGTTCAACCCGTTTTTTCTTAAATCGCGTATACTAGGGTTTTAACTTATAATTCACTAACTTATTATTATCACCTCTATTCACACACTTAATATCATCTAAACTCACTCTTAATCACCAAATTTGATCCCCATTCTGTACCAAATAATCATACTACGGATAGGCGTAAAAATCCTAATTCGCGCTAACTTAAATACCAAAGGGAAAACCCTTAATTCTATATTCATTTACACTTATTGTGGGGTGATTGGGTAGTAGGGCCATATAAAGTAATATTTTCTAAATAAAAGGGAATTTTTTAAGAAAAATGTGAGGGATTTTAGAATTCCATTGATTACAATTAGGGTTTCAATTAAAAATGAGAGATTCAAGAAAATCGGTTAGTCACAAGTAAACGAGAGTTTTTTATTAGACTTTAGGGTTTCTAGTCCCTTTAAAACAAATTTAAGGTTTTAAATCAAACCCAAAAAAAATAATCTCCTAACATTCGGTGTATCACAATCTCCCCTCCTTAAAAGAATGTCGTCCTCGATATTCCAACGGGTACTAATCCAGTTAAAATAGTCCTCCAAAGTCAGTCAAGTACTAAAAAATACTCCAATCCCCTATATATGATGTTATCACTTAGTAAAGAACCAATAGATAGCTAAACAAGTAACCAAATAGAACATGCAAAAGGGTTCAGTTCACACAACTAGCCCTGAGTTGAAAGTAAAGTCTCAGAGATTCGAAAAATTCAGAACATGGCTTAGCCTCAAGTCGAAAATTTGTCAGGTCGGAAATTTTACCCCTGGCGGTGCTGGACAACACAACAAGCTAGCACAACGGCTATACTTCACCAGTGAGTCTTAGTTCAAGAAGTTCATCTCTGGCGGTGCTTGAAAACACAACAGGCAAGGCCTCACCAGAGAGTTTTAGTTCAACCGCTACAGAGGAGTAGTAGTCGGTCTACAACCACACGAGTACGAATAAGTTCAAAAGCAAGGTCAAAGCAGGGTTCAAACATATAAGTTCAAAAGCAGAGTCAATTACTTCAAGTTCAAGGAGCACGGGTACGAAGAAGAACTCACTCGGCTAGCCTATACCCAGCAATTCACATTCTCAAACAGTCACCGAATTCAAGTCCACATATAGGTCATATTACTCATGCATAAAGTCAAATCAGGTCCATTACGTGTACGTAAGAGCACACTCGCCAAAACAAGTTCAAGTCTCAAATGAGCGTAGCCTAGTCGGTCTCAGGCAGGTCAAGTATTTCCAATCCCTTTGATCAGTCCAATGACTAGGTTAAATGTTAGAATCATCCATGCCTTAACCTTTGCCATCAAAACTCACCTCAAGTGCAATCAAGATACAGACCCTTATTCTAGCGCTCTCCACTATATGGTACCCAAGGATAAGAATCCACAATAAGACAATTCACAACTCGAGCCGGCCGGTCCCAAGAGTAAATCACCCATAGTAGAGATTCCTACCTGGCATACCTAACTATTGTCCCCAAAGTACCATGATAAAGGTTTAAACCTAGAAGGTTTCATGATTCGTAACTTATGCTCAAAAGAGTCCTTAATCCTTTACACCCATTTACGAAATTAGGACCATAACACCTGTGAGACCCCGGATAGTCCGTACTTTCGAAATTATGTGATATTAATAGCATTTTGTTCTATTTTGTACTAAATTATTAGAAAACCCTAAATTGGATTATTTATAAAATCCTAGTTTTTGTATTAACCACAAATTTGAGTTGTAAGTCATGTTTGGTATTCTAGAGTGTGTTTTGGTACAAGTAAGTATAGGATTCGATTATTTTAGATAGGTGAAGTAAGTTTAAAAAGTTAGAAAATCTCAGACTAGTAAACCCTCTAGTGTTCCAATACATTAGAAAGCTTAAGTTGGGTTTAAAACCCTAATTTTGTCAATGTTATGAAGGTTGTTGTTTAATTGTTTTATTTATGGAGAAAGTATGATTAAGTGTAGATGATTAAGTTAGTGGGGTGATTAGTAGAGAAACTAAGTAAGATAAATTAGTTTGGACTAGATTAAGTTTAAGTCCTATGGAGTAAATTGAAAGAGTTCCAAATGTTTGTGGGCAAGAGTGTAAGAAAGAGAAAGTGTTGTGTAAGGGCTAGGAATTAAAATCCCACCTCTTATGTGATTGGTTGTTTGGGAAATATCTCCTAGGGTTGATGACTACACTATTAGGGTTGATGACTAAGCTTAAATCTAGAAGAGTCAAGAGAAACCAAGTTATTAAACAACAAAACTAAGAAAGAAATAGAGAGAGAGAGGGCCGAAATTTAAGAGGCAAAGAAAGAGAAAATTTCTTCCAAGTTTGATCAAGTTTAACCACTCATCTTGGTTGTGGAGCTTGGAGTAGCAACTTGAGCACTTGATTGTTGTAGATTAACCACCAACAAGGCTTGTTTGAAGGTAAACCATCTTGATTGAAATTTAAACTCTTGATGATTAAGTTTTGAAACCATGAAAAGTGATGCTTTTGTTGTAATTGTACTCTCTTATGGTTCATATGGTGATTATAGAGTAATTTCATGGCTTAATTTAGTGATAATGTTGCTGAAATTTTGGTTAAGGCTAGAAGAAAGTAGGACTTCTTGGTTTAAGTTTTTTTTAGTCAATTGAGTTAGTGATTAGACTTGATAATGGAACTTTTGGTGTAATTAATTCATTTGAATGGTGAATTCTTAATAAAATCAGGTTTGGTTATGAAACCCTAATGTAAAGAGGAAATTAGTGTGGTTTAGTTAGAACTTGAAAGGTTAGGGTTTGATTGGCTAGAGTTTTGAAGTTGGTAAAGAACTAGTAGAACTAGAATCTAGATTATGGTTGGTATTTGGTAATTGGAGGAGAAAATTTCGGACCATTGGTAGGTCTTTTAGGATCTGGTATATGTAGTAGTATTTGGTATAAAATTTGTTAGAAAACTTGTCTAAGAATCGTAGCAATGGACCATGTGTTTGCATAGTTCAAAAACCGGCAAAACTGGAAACAGGGCAGTCCACAAATCTGAACTTTAGTTCTATTTTTCTTTATGCTGTGTGCTGATTCAGAAGTTCTCAAAACATGAAAGTTGTAGCCTCCTAAGTCCTTAATGTGCCTGAAAAATTTCAGGTCAAACGGATCAGTGTAGCCCGAGTTATAGCCAAAACACTCACTCCTATTTTGAGCACTGGATTGTGTTACGATTTTAGATTTTTGCCTCTGACCATGCTCGGTTCGCCCTACTAACGTGCGAACTGGGTGTTGGACTCTTCATAATAAATGTAGATCTTGGCCTTAGCTTCGAAACGGTATAAATTGCACCAAATCTGAGTTTCGTAGCTCCAGTTATAACCAAAACAAGAATGGTTGTCAGAACTGCCTTTGAATTTGGACAGTTCCGACAGGAACTTTGGACCCATTTTTCACCCTGCTCGGTCTTGATTCAGGTTTTGGCCAAAACATAAAAGTTTTAGTATTATGACATAGCTTTCCAACTCCTTTGGAATTTCTTGATTTGAATTTGTGAGCTGTGAGTTATGGTCCAGCAAACAGACCCTGTCCGTCACCCTAAAATGCAAACTTCTGGTTCCAATTTCCATAATTTCGACCTGCTTCCATTCATACATAGATTAAGGTGTCTTCATGAAAATTGTATCCCTTTCTCTTAGCTTCACAACAGTACCTCATGCACTTTGATCTGACAATCGTAGCTTCGATTGTGTTCAAAACAGTTTTTAACACCAAAACGATTATGCTGCCATTTCCGTTTCCGTATGCCGTTTCCGCGCATGCATGTGCCGATTTTGCCGTTTTACTTGAGTTATGCATGTTAGTAGCCGTTTGTGATATATTGTGATGCAGTCTTCTATTTCAGACGGTGGTGAGCTGGACAGAGCCGGTGGGTCCTACTAGCTACTATACGTGACGTGATCTTCGCTCTTTTGCTATACTTGCTTTTGTATAAGTATTCAGGCCGTTTTTGTGTATAACTTGCTTATGTGCTTTGGTGTGGATGAGAGGGTACTTAGGCGAGAGTGTACTTGATCACACTTGACCTAAACCCTAATTTGTACTTGTGCTTCTTTATGAGCTGTGTATATATGACTTATTTTGGTACTGAACCCCTTGAGCTTGTAGCTCGGGGTGACTTTTGTGAAATTTATGAAATATGATGAAGTTGTGGGCCCGATCTCAAGACCTAGATGGACTATTTGAGCCGGTCGGGGCTTGGTCGAAATCAGTCCAACCTAGTCTGAGGTCACCAAGTTTGTGAATCCGGTTCACCGAGTATGTGAACCGAGCTTGTGAACCAAGCTCAATTTCATTTGCTCGAGCCATTTTGTGAGGTGACTGGCCAGTGTGGGTGATAAGGTGTACGGTGGTAGTAAGTGGAGTTCTACGGACCCTTATGTGTGGTCGACGGAGTGTCGACAGGAGGTCACACATAGCACATGACGTGATTTTGGAGCCAACCTGTATCCTTAACTTATGTTGTTACTTTTATATTTTCGATTTGACACCTTTGTGACATAATTGTTCGTATTACTGTGAAATTTACGTTTTTACCCCTGTTTACTTACTAAGCATATAGCTTACCCCTTTCCCTTTGTTTTCCTTAACAGGGGCCGACGCGGGGAACTTTTGGCACTATCACTAGTATAGTTAGGTTTGGTTTGTAATAGCCGAAGAACTAAGATGTTTTTTTTTCTTGTTTTAGTGACCTGTATAAGGACCCCTCTTTGGGTCTACTTTATATTTTGGTTATTAGCATAAGATAATGTAGTAGTCTGGAAAACTCCTTTTAAGGATGTAAATACTCTTTTGGAATTGAATATATTGTGAATAGTACTCTTTTGATTTATATAGTTTCATTAATTTTGTGTTTTGAGTCCTGGCGCGAGTTAGGCAGGCGTCCCGACGATACCCTCGGGTTCGCCCTTGGGAGAAGTGGGGGCGTCACAATACCACTTGACCCAATCTCACTCCGCGCAGAGACCACGCGAAGTGGCTCTGATACCATCTGTGACGGCTCCACCTCTCCCTAAGGCGTACCAAAGGGTTCGACGGGTCGCCTGCCCAACTCTCGTCAGGACTCACTCACTCGTATCTCACGCATACATCCATATACAATAAATAACATCACAATTCAAACTTATAATATACATCGATGCACAAATCTAGATACAAAACTTCTACACACCAAAATACTTCAAAGTGTTGACAATTCGAGTACAATCAACCCTAGTCGGGTACTAGAGCGAGTACAATTTCAAAATTCAAAACAACTAGACTACGCTAGTCTGCACACGTTTCACGCCTCGCTCGTACCCCCTGTAAGGAAAACAAATGACGTGGAATGAGTTAAAAACCCAGTGAGGTTCCAAATAACAAATTGACCATTTTTAAACGTACAAATATCAATTTAGCAAATTAATGAGCATCAAAAGTTCATAAAAGTGATCAATAATACTTCAAGTAGCAAAAATCTCAAAGTGAGCGAGTGTAAAAATTTTTCAGAAGAAACAATAATCCAATAAGCAATAATCATTCCAAAGTATAAGGATATGGATGGCTCTTAGGAGCCAAATTCCCATTGCATCACCAGAGCTTGATCAAGTAATAGTTGACACTCCGTCAACCTTCAAGTAAGTAACCAATCCAGTAGAGCACCACTTACACTACTCTCCGTCCACCATTCACACCCCCTACTGGGCCCAAAATCCTCAATAAAATTGGTGGTAATACTCGAATATACCGATTAGTCGAGGAGATATCACTCCACTCGACAAAACAAAAGACCCAGGGTTCGTTACCCAATCGACCAATCCCTTGCTGGCTCGACTCGAATAGCTCGCCACAGGGTTTCTGGAATTCCAGGAAGTGCGCACCATATACACAAATATATCAAATCCATTGCAACAATAAACAAGTATATCTCATATTAGGGCAAGTGCGATAAAGTACACTCTTGCCCGATCAAACAAATCTCATATCATTTATTTACGTTGATCAAGTATTGTAAACAAGTGTCCAGTTCAACCAGGTATTTGGAAGCACTCACCAAAGGTCTAGTGCCTCTCAAAAGTCACGTTCAGGTCCAACTCCTTGGTTGGAGTCCAAATCTGCGATAAAAATATCATTTGCGAATGTAAAACTCTCTAAAGTTCGAAACATAGGAGTTTGGCTTCAATAAAATCAAGTCAATGCAATTCGCTTAAGTAGTATTCAAGATACTTATCAAATCCCGAAAAAATTCATGCTCGTTCGTTTAGTTTCGGTACGGAAGCGGTTAAAACTTTAATGCTCTCCTTGGAGTCGAAAAAACGAGGAAAACATATTTCAATTAGTCATTATTTCCATTTTCTCAAGGGTACAAGTTCGGCTAACTTCTAATTTATAGACCTCGATAAACAAGATGCAAATATCCTAGATGATTCAAGTGGTAATCGCTCTCAAACCTTGCTCAAGTCACAAGTAGATCTACCTAGTCCTCGAGCGTAAATTTGGGCAGCACGCCCTTTGTATTTACCTATTTTCTAGCCATTTATGGCTTCATTCTTTTCCTCAATCAATCCCAAAGTTACACACAAAATCATCACATTTCAATAGCCGTTCCATAGGCTGAAAGTCATACGAGTACAAAATCAAACTAGGAAAATGTCCGAAAATGAAGTTTAATGCATAAAACCAAAGACAGATTTGTCATCGTTCAGTGTAACGGGCACAACCGGAGCTACGCTTATCAGATTGGGGTGCAATTTATACCATTTATAAGCTAAGATAAAGAACTACAATTTTGATGAAGACCACTCAGTCCAGTTCGTAGTGTAGCTAGGTCAAAATGTCAAATTACAGAACCAGAATCTCACACTCGGGCTAGTTAACCGCACTATATGTAAATGACAATAACACAGGCTACCGAAGTCCGATTAAGACGTTTTCAGGGCCGTTGGAAAGCTAAGACATAGCACTACAACTTCTGTGTTTTGACCAAATGCTAATTCAGTATGGATCAGAGTGAACAAACGTGGTCAGATTGGTGAACTGGCAAAACTTGCCACAGAGCTCTACCTATAGCAGTCAAGGGTATTTTTGTCTTTTCACATGTTACAGTACTCGGATTGAGCTGAAATTTTACATACAGCTAAAGCATATCATTCCCTACAACTTTCATGTTTTGGATAAATACTAGTTCTGTGAGAACCCGTAATTTGCATTTTCTAGGTTTTCGCATTTTTCATGGCTTGTTTTCTGCATTTTCGTGATTAGGAAAAAATTCTAGATATTGTTAAGGAGCAGATATAGTTTTTAGATGATTTTTGTAGTATCAAATAGGTTTTGAGAAATTAAGAGCGTATACTGGACGTGGGACCCACTAGTACGAAAAGTTCGGAAAAATTCGGCCAACTAGGTTAAGTTTTGAATACTGAAATTAAATTACCGGGTGCTATGAGATATTTAGAGGTTGCCAAGTGGATAGGTGTGAGAGAGACAAAAGTTAGGCAAACCATTAATGCAAGTGACATGTGTCACTTAGAGATTAAATTCTACTTTTGACTTACTATTCATGCTTTTACCATTTTACCAAAATAACTCAAAAATTTGACCCAAAAATTCCCACAAATATCAAGCTCATAGCCGGCCCTCATTAGAGAGAAAAGAAAAGAAAAGCTCTTCCAAAATTTGATCCAAACTTGCTCAATCTTCCACTCCTACCGTTTAATTTTGGTTTTGCTCCACAAAACTCCTCCACTTGGTGATTTTAAAGTGATTGGTGAAGTTGTTTGAAAAGCTAAGGTGACCAATAGCTCTCTCTCTCTTGTTATAAAGGTAAGTTGTGAAGAACCACCCTCCTCCTTTAATTGATGCTTAAATCATGCTTAGTGGTTGTATGAGATGCAAATTTATGGGTTATTTCTTGATTTGTGGTTGAAATGATGAAGTTTTATTATTTTTGGGGATTTTTCTGTTTTAATATAAGCATGATTGTGTGGCTATCTATGATGATTGGAAATGGTCTATATTGACTCTAGGAGGTGGGAAAAGTGATTAATTGCAACCAATTTCTGTTTTGGAAGAAAATTGAAAAACCTAGGGTTCTTAAGGGAGCATTCTGTCCGAATTTTTAGGTCCTAGATAGAGGCCGAATTGGCCTTAGCTCAAAACATGAAAATTGTAGGGAATGACATTTTAAAGGTGTCTACAAAATTTCAGGTCAATCGGAGTAGTGTGGAATGAGAAACGTCGAAATTACTATTTCTGTTCTGGTTTTACTAGAATGTAAGAATTGCGCCTGTAATTGGTTGTTTTGGTCAGGATTGCTTCTGAATTGGTTGTTGAGGTCTTCTGATGAAATGTAACCCTGTTTCTTAGCTTTCAGCTGGTTTTGGAATTTCTGGATTTGGACTTGGATAGCCTGATTTATGATGTTTTCGCTAGAATGCATTTTGTGAATCTGTTTTTCCGGTTCTGGTGTAGTTTCTTGCATGTTTGACCTAGTTACCCTCAAAACTGGACTGAGTGGCCTTCTTCAATATTGTATCCTCTTATGTCCTGAATATATCTACAAAATTTCCGGTCAAACGGATCTGCGTAGCTCGAGTTATAACCAAAACACTCGCACCTATTTTGTACCCTGAAATTGTGTACGTTTTGAATTTCAGCCTCTGACCGTGCATTTTTCGGTTTTGATCCTGTATGATCTGGGTGTCGAATCCTTCATAAGAAATTTAGATCTTGGTTTTAGCTTCAAAACGGTATAAAGTGCGTTGAATTCTGAGTTCCGTAGCTTCCGTTATGACCAAAACAAGATTGATCGTCCGAACTGCCTTTGATCTGGACAGTTCTGACGGGTACTTTGGCACTCAATTTTCGTTCTGTTCTGAATGGATTCAGGTCTTGACCAAAACATTAAAGTTTTAGCCTTATGTCTCAGCTTTCAAATGCCTTTGGAATTTCCTGATTTCGATTTTGTGAATTGGGAGTTATGGTCCAGCCAACATACCCTGTTCGTCACTATAAATTGCGAATTTCTTGAACGATTTTCCATATTTTCGACCTATTTCTGTTCAGATCCGGACTGAGGTGTCTTCATGAAAATAGTATCCCTTCCGCTTAGATTCGCAACGGTACCTCATGTACCTTGATCCGACATTCCTAGGCTAACTTTTGATCAAAACGGTTTGAGAAGGCAGATTTGACCATTTCCGTTTGCCGTTCCGCGCGGGCGCGTGCACCCGTTTTGCCGTTTCCGCACTTGCATGTGCCGATTTTGCCGTTTTGCTTGTTTTAAGTATGTTAGTAGCCGTTTGTGATATATTATGACACAATCTTCAATTTCAGACGTTGGTGAGTTAGGTGGAGCCGGTGGGGCCTACTAGCTACTGCTCGCGGCACGAATTTCATACTTTTGCTCTTTTGTTCGTTGTGTAAGTATTCAGGCCGCTCTTATGTGTTAGTTGCTTATGTGTTTTGATATGTATGAAAAGGGTACCTAGGCGAGGGTGTACTTTATCGCACTCGACCTAAACCCTAATTTACGCACACATTTGTATACGGCATATGTATATGAATCATTTTGGAACTAAACCCCTTGAGCTTGTGGCTCGGGGTGACTTTTGAATAATTTTGTGAAGTTTGTGAGTTTGGGGTTGATCTTCCGACCGAGATGGACTATTCGAGCCGGTCAGGGCTTGGTCGAAGCCAGTCCAACTTAGTCTGAGGTCACCAAGTTTGTGAATCCGGTTCACCGAGAATGTGGACCAAGTTTGTGACCCGAGCTTGTGACTCAAGCTCAAGTTTGTGATTTCGTTCGCCCGGGCAAGTTTGTGAGGTGACTGGCCAGTGAGGGTGATAAGGTGTTCGGTGGGTGTACAAGTGAAGTTTCCATGGACCTTATTTATGGTCGACGGAGTGTCGACAGGAGATCACGCATGGCAAATGACTTGGCTTTGGAGCCACCTGTATCCTTATTATGTGATGTTACTTTTCTGCTTTTGCTTTACTCTTACTGTGCAATTGTTGTTACGTGAGATTTACGCTTTTGCCCCTGTTTACTTACTAAGCATATAGCTTACCCCTTTCCTTTTGTTTTCCTTAGCAGGGGCCGACGCGGGGACTTTTGACACATACACTAGTATAGTTAGGTTTGATTGTAACAGTCGGACAGTTAGGATGTTTGTTTTTGTTTTGGTGGTTTGTATAAGAACCCTCCATAGGGTCTACCTTCTGCTGGTTGTTATTCTAATGTATTAGAGTGGTTTGACTCGATACTTTTGAAGATGTAAATAGAACTCTTTTGGCGTTAGATATCTTGTGAATAGTATGCTTGTAGGTTTATTTAATTTTATTCTTTTAAAATTTTGAGTCCCGGTGAGAGTTGGGCAGGCGGCCCGCCGAACCCTTTGGTTCGCCTTAGGAGGAGGTGGGGCCGTCACAAGTTCAGTACATAGCATGGGGAAAAGGCACGACCAGATTGGAGAAATATCCAAAATTGTTCACTGGATTCACCTAGGGCAGTCAGGGTATTTCGGTCTTTTCACATACTACGTTGCTTCGATTGAGCTGAAATTTTTCAGGCAACTATAAAACATCATTCTCTACAACTTTCATGTTTTGTACTAAGGCTAAATCAGCTTCTAGCTTGGACGAATTGCACTGGTCAGAAGCAGGGAAGCTTTGTCACTATCAATGCTGGAATTCTAGAACTAAAGCTGGAAATTGCAACCAAAGCTAGAAAACCATATACCAAAGCTTAAAATTTCTCATCAAAGTTAAACCATCTCATATCACAACTATCAGGTTCATCTCATGGTTGGAAAATGCATATCAAGACTTGAAATTGAACATTAAAGCTGGAAAATGTAACCTTAGGCTGAAATTCCATCAATTTTCACCAATCTAGGTTATTGATGTGAATCCCCGATCTAGACAACCAAAACACCATGGTTTAGGCAGCGGAAATTTGACCCAACTAATCCCTAGAAGTCACGAACAATTTTGATATTATCTCAACCCGTAACTACTCGAATTAACGAACCAAATTGGAGGTAGTAGAACGCCACAATCAAGGAGATACTCGATTGATAAGTTCGGATGAATAACTTGAGAAGATTCTCAAGTATTCAAAGGAAACTCTCTTGCTAAAGAGAAAGTGAAAACTCACTAATTGTATTTAATAGCCAAAAACTGATCCCAAACAAAGAGGAAGTGGGGCTATTTATAGCCCTTACAAGTATTAACCCTAATCCAAAAGTTGACCAAACTACCCTACATACTTAAGAAAGATTTTGGGCCTTACTTACTAACAAATGGGTCGCAATTAAACTATCTTAATTACCTAGACTTTTTAAAACGAGAAATAACCAAAATCAACGAGGAAAATCAAATAATCCTACTAAACTCAAGCATTCGTGCAATCAACTAGTTTTCACTTGAATCTTCCAATTCCCCATGTGCTTGAATGGGCCTTGGTCTTTATATTCTCATCATTCCCCTCTTCTTAAAAGCAATTTGCCCACAAATTGAGGCACGAATGGTGACAAGACGAGTTACATGCCTTCGACTCAATCTTGTTATGATGGCTACAGATGGCATCCAATGCAAAGCCCATGTGCTAAGTTGGAAAATAACCCTCGTCGAACCTTGAATCTCACAAACCATCTTCAATGTATGCTCAACTTTATTGTT
This sequence comes from Coffea arabica, assembly GCF_036785885.1. Taxonomy (NCBI): domain Eukaryota; kingdom Viridiplantae; phylum Streptophyta; class Magnoliopsida; order Gentianales; family Rubiaceae; genus Coffea; species Coffea arabica. The sequence goes on from NC_092313.1 coordinate 39,568,114, forward strand.
TGTGGTCATGAGGTAAGGGGCCTCAAAGTGGTATGAAGTGTATCCCGTGAAATCGAACTCCGGCTCGAACACACTTGCAAGGCACCAAGGCAGATTTGGTGATGTTGGAGCTGCATGTGGACTAAGAGCAAGACGAAAATCATAATGGTCATTGAGGTACTTGTTCTTTAAACGAACCCTTGGTACACAACCATCCCTAAAATATGGAGTGTTCCCTTCAAGATGAGCTCGAATCAACTCCCCTTTGGTGTGGACTGATTTGAGTTGACATTGTTCCATGAATGGATACCAAGGGGGTTTAACTCTTGGAGTACCAACTCCATGGAGGCTTGCAACGTCTACAATTGATTTTGGAATGGAACACACCAAGATCAGTTCAACTTGCCTTTGCTTGATCTGTATAAAAGAAGAAACACTAAACAAAGCAAAGGTAAGTTTGTTAAGAAAATAATAGGCCTTCACCGGGTTGCTCAAGATCAGCCCACTTTCTCTTCTTTCTTCCTTTTTACGACCCATCTCATTAGATTTTTCCATATCTTTTTCTAGTTCAACAGCTGACCCTTTTATCTCATTACTTTCAACTTCCTCGGGTTTTACCTTTGCAGGCACAATTCCCTCATCTAGCTTTTTCTCCATTCTATAACGCTCAAGCTCACTTTTCATACTTGCTAGATCAATACAAAGTTGGTCATAAGTAAGTGATACAAGTGCAAGACGACGACTATTAAATAAGAAGGAATACTTATTAGTATGTCCATCAATTTTAACTTCTCGCCTCGACATCCATGCTTTGCCCAACAACACATGTGTCACTTGAATTGGGACTACATCACACAACACCTCATCCATATATTTGCCGATTTGAATAGGTACAAGTGTGTGCTTAGTAACCCACACATCCCCATGAGTGCTCGTCAACTTGTACGGTTGAAGATGATCAATGGTTGGAAGATTTAATTTCTCAACCATGATAGCACTTGCAAGATTGACTTCACAACTACCATCAATGGCCAAGTTACAAATTTTATCTTTGACACCGCAACGAGTATAAAACCAACCAAACAACTGAGATTTGACGAGGTCCAATTGCTCATCTACACCACGTAATGCCACTTCTTTGACTCCCTTAGGATCAGGAAGACAATGTTGTGGGCTAGCTTTTATGCGTCTTATACTCGCCATGACGTATGAGGGAACCTGCAAAACGTTAGCAACGAAACCGAAGATATTGCCTTTCACGCTCCCTTACGTGTATCCACTCGCACTCGTGTATATGGATGTCACTCTAATGGACTTACCAAATACCTTTACCTATTGGGTTAGGTAGTTGAGAAATGCTGCTCAAGTCCAACAACCGTTACCAACCTTTCCACAAGTGTAACCACAAGAATGTAGGAGAAAATGTAGGAAAGTGTTCCTAGAATCTAGGAAGAGAATATAGGAGAGTTTGCTAAAGTGGATGAGAGAATATAGGAAAGGTCCTAAAAATGGATGAGAGAATTTTAGGAGAGTTTCCTAAAAAATGGATGAGAGAATTTAGGAAAGTTTCCAAAAAATGGATGAGAAAGTTTAGGAAAGTTTCCTAAAAAGGTAGGAGAGAAAGTGTCCAAGTGAGTACAAAGAGTTATCCAAGTGCTTTACTTAGTTTCCTAATTGATTTTGGAAATAAGTTAGTTTTTGGAAACCTTTTGAAAATCCTCTTCCTCTTGAACAACTTTTGGTAACCTTCTTGAAACAACTTTTGGTAACCTTCTTGAAACAACTTTTGGTAACCTTCTTGAAACAACCTTTGGTAATCTTCTTGAAACAACTTTTGGTAACTTTCAAATTCTACTCCAAGAAAGATTGCACAAATCAGATTTGGTTCTCTATTCAAAACAATTCGGTTGCCCCTTTCTTTCCTTTCCTTTTTTTTTTCTCTTGCCAACCAATTCCTCTTTTCTTTCTTCTTTTTTTTTGTCTTTTTTTTTTACTACAACTATCAACCACGACACAAAACAAGGAAGTCCACAAATAATAACAACCAAGAACTCCAAGATCTTTCAAGAACGTTCAAGGAAATTGTCAGGAACTTCAGAAATTTCAAGATTGTAGTCAAGAATTCAAGAAGCTCAAGATTATTGTAAGTTCTCTTCAAGATTCACAAAATTTCAACAAGTTTTGCCAAAATTCAGATTTGAAAACCAAGTAAACAAGTTGGATAACACAAACAACAAGGCTGGACAGATTTGTATTCGGATGAACAGTATCGGTGAACAGCATCGGTGAACAGTAACGATGAACAGCATCGGTGAACAGTACGATGAACAGTAATAAAATTTTTTTTTTTGTTCTAAACAAACGAACAGATTGGGATAAACATATATGACTCGAAATAAACGAAAAATAAAAAAAAAAGATATAACCTGGTGGTTGTCAACTAACTCTGGTACCAATTGATGTGAATCCCCGATCTAGACAACCAAAACACCATGGTTTAGGCAGCGGAAATTTGACCCAACTAATCCCTAGAAGTCACGAATAATTTTGATATTATCTCAACCCGTAACTACTCGAATTAACGAACCAAATTGGAGGTAGTAGAACGCCACAATCAAGGAGATACTCGATTGATAAGTTCGGGTGAATAACTTGAGAAGATTCTCAAGTATTCAAAGGAAACTCTCTTGCTAAAGAGAAAGTGAAAACTCACTAATTGTATTTAATAGCCAAAAACTGATCCCAAACAAAGAGGAAGTGGGGCTATTTATAGCCCTTACAAGCATTAACCCTAATCCAAAAGTTGACCAAACTACCCTACATACTTAAGAAAGATTTTGGGCCTTACTTACTAACAAATGGGCCGCAATTAAACTATCTTAATTACCTAGACTTTTTAAAATGAGAAATAACCAAAATCAACGAGGAAAATCAAATAATCCTACTAAACTCAAGCATTCGTGCAATCAACTAGTCTTCACTTGAATCTTCCAATTCCCCATGTGCTTGAATGGGCCTTGGTCTTTATATTCTCATCAGTTATCATCCATCATCCTTCTAAGTTTCAAGTCATATATCCAATCAAATGCAACATAAGAAAGGGAAGAAGAGTTTCTTAGCTTATTACCTTCAAACCTCAAGGAAATACACAAAATCAAGGCTGCCCCTGCAAAAATCACTCCACCCAAAACTTCCTTGTCACCTTATTGCAAGTTTAACCGGCTTAGTTTTTGTGATTCCAAATCAAACAAGGTAAAATAGAAGATGGAAATTGAAGCTCTCACTCTCTTTTTCTCCTCACTAGGTTCGGCCAACAAGGGAAGAAAATGGAGCCAAGAAGAAGATAAGAAAGAAAGAAAAATGCTTGGTCAAAGTTTAACACATGTCACACTTTGATTGGTGGTCAAAATTTTCTTTTCTCTCTCTTATTTTTTGTCCAAATTTTTGGCTGCTTTAGAAGATATTTTAGGGCTGATTTTACTCAATTAATAGCAAGGGTATTAAGGTAATAAAGTGGTGTTTAACTGGTGCACTCACTCGGTAACAAACGGTACCCGTCGGTTCAACCCGTTTTTTCTTAAATCGCGTATACTAGGGTTTTAACTTATAATTCACTAACTTATTATTATCACCTCTATTCACACACTTAATATCATCTAAACTCACTCTTAATCATCAAATTTGATCCCCATTCTGTACCGGATAATCACACTACGGGTAGGCGTAAAAACCCTAATTCGCGCTAACTTAAAAACCAAAGGGAAAATCCTTAATTCTATATTCATTTACACTTATTGTGGGGTGATTGGGTAGTAGGGCCATTATAAAGTAATCTTTTCTAAATAAAAGGGAATTTTTTAAGAAAAATGTGAGGGATTTTAGAATTCCATTGATTACAATTAGGGTTTCAATTAAAAATGAGAGATTCAAGAAAACCGGTTAGTCACAAGTAAACGAGAGTTTTTTATTAGACTTTAGGGTTTTTAGTCCCTTTAAAACAAATTTAAGGTTTTAAATCAAACCCAAAAAAAATAATCTCCTAACATTCGGTGTATCACAGCACCCTCCTTTATTGTGTTTAATTGACAGTGATTCATTTATTGTGTAGGCTAGTTTATTATTGTCGCTACTACCAGAAGACATAGGAATCACATCCAACCAGCCACAAGAACAATGTTAGCATTGTAATGTCAGTCAATAAATTTTCATGCATACACTGTAGTTTACTTCAATAAGTAGCATGTATATAAATACTTAGTGAATGTATAATCTGGTTGAAATAATGTACATCATATAACTGACTAAGTACGATGCATACAAATTGTTGAACATGTAGTTATTTGTTTACATGCATATTGTAATTAGTTATCGCAACCACATGCATAGTACAATGGTATGCATAAATTTGGAATGGTTATTGGTATTTTGACCCACTTGTGCATCTCCTTGCAAGCTGTAGTGGGTGTGTAATTTTATTTGTATGGTTAATACTAATTTGCCTATAAGCACCTTACACGGGGTGATATATGAGGTACAATCAGTTTACAAAAATATACGATATCTTAGATGTTAGTTAATTGACTGTGTATATCTATAAAAGGTAGTGCAATGGTGTGCATAACTTTAGAATGGTTATTGGCCATTTAATCAACTTATGCATATCTCTATAATAGATGTGTAATTTTACTTGTATGAATAGTACTAGTTTGTTTGTGAGCACCTTACACAGGATGATCTATAAGGTACAATCAGTTTACAGAAATGTACATTATGTTAGATATTAGTTACTTGACTATGTACATTTGTAAAATGGAGATTAGATAGAGCACAGTAAAAAGTAGTTACGTGAGTTGGAATGTATTCTAGAAACTTTGGTATAGTTGATATTAACATTTTTCTGTGGAGTGTACACATTGTTCATGGGTATGGAGTAGTGCTATATGTTATATATGCTGACATGGTCATAAATTTACAATAGTTAATTTATTGTTTGAATTTGTAATTGGTTGTTAGCCCTTACACACTATCACGTGCATACACATAATGTAAGAATGAATTTACTAGATAGTTGATCACTAGTTACATAGAGTTCATATATGCGTACAAATTGGGGTTTGATTAGCTATGTCCTGTATGTAATTGTTAATATATTATATCTTCTTCACCTTATTTTGCAGCATGTCAAGAGCAAAGACAGCTTCCTTTGATGAATCAATGGATATCAATCAATGCTGGTGAAGCAAAAAAATTAGATTGGATAATTAGATAGTTTCATTATAATAGACTCGTAACACTCATTAGAATGTACTTAGTTCTTAATGCATTATCATATGTTCAATCTATTTTAAAATGTACTAGAGAAATAAAAAGTTAAGTAGATTCTGTTTATTAGTATTGTAAATCTAGTTAGTATTTAAGTACTATTTGTTGTTAATTTTTTTTATTGCTAGCTTGATCTATTTTGCAATGTATCCAAAACAATAACTTCTATTTTATCAATTGGTGAAAAAAATATTTACTTTCTATTGCTAATTAGTAACATTCCGATATTGTATCCCATGTTGATATTTATTGACTTGTCGTTGCTAACGTCTTACAAACTATTTAGTCTATTTTATGATATGTTTTAAGAAAATAAAGATTTTTGTTTCACAAATTGGTAGAAACTAGTTACATTTGGTTATTTATAAGTTATATACATGCTGATTGAACAAAAATTTAACTAGTCATCTATCACTATTATGGAAGTAATGATTTTAGGTAAAATTTTAGTTGTCACTATATTATAATCTCAAAAAACAGTAATTGTCCATCAGCAAATTTGTAACACCTGACCATAGTGTCACTCATTTCCATTTTTATCAAATCCTAAACTAAATACCTTAGAAACATGGTTGGGGCGTCAATTTTGGCATTCTTCTATCATTTAATTGCTTTTTGAACAAATATTCTTGGGTTTATTAGGTATGATGCATATAAAAATAACATATACATAAAAAGAGATGATGTGTGATTTAAAACGAAGAATGGATTCCTAAAAAAAATGAAGAATAGAAGAGCTTATTAAGTTTATAAACATAACAAAGTGCCTCTTTATTAGATAATTTTATTATTTAGAAATATTTCTAAAAATTGAACAAAAAAATTTATCAAATGTGTACTTTAGTTATAACAATATGTAAAACAATTATAATAAATATATATAATGCTTCAAACAAATCTACAAATTGAACAAAAATCTACGATGATTACAATGATGTCTACAAGGATTCTTACCTATCACTACATGACATTTTTATAAATCGAAATTGAAAATTTACAAATGTTGTGATAACAAAAATCTATAAAAGAAAGGTAAAAGAGTTATACATTGCTGTTAGCTGAGTTCACTTGCTCCATTTCTTCTTCTCAAGTTGGTTTCTTCTTTTCCTTTCTAATTATAAATGATGGGATTGGTTCTGCAAGCTCAGTAGTTCCCCCTATTTATATTTCTTTATGTTGAAGATATGTGATCTGATATTATAAAAATCATAAATATATGATTTGATTTGATATTGTAGATATTAGAAAAGATTAGAAAAGATTAGATTAGATTTGTTTTGATTATAGTATCAAATATTAATTAGGTAATAGATTGATTTAAATTAGCATGATTTTAGGATCTAAATTAAGTTACACTTGTGTATATATTTATACATTGTGTAGTCCAAAAGAATAATGAATAAGATTGTTTTCTCTCTTTTTTTTTTAGTTTTCATGGTATTAGAGTTTTAGGCTTTGTTATCAGTTTATCTTTTGACGTGACCCTATTGAGTCACTTTTAATTCTTTCTTGTGTGAATTATAATGGCAGATACGAAAAGTAGTAGTAGAGAGATGAAAACAGTAATTCTGATGTTATTCCTACAACATCAAAAATTACTGAACACAAACTGAGTGAAAATTTTTTTTGGATTGGAGGAAAACTATTCGGATATATCTGCGCAACATCGATAGAAATGATCATCTCACGGATGACCTACCCATTGATGGGGAAGAAAAGAACGTTTGGCTAAGAGAAGATGCAAAACTATTTTTGCAGATCCGAAACTCTATTGATAATGAGATAGTTAGTCTCATCAATCATTGTGAATTTGTTAAAGATCTTATGGATTATTTGGCTTTCTTGTATTCTGGTAAGGGTAATTTAAATCATATATATGATGTTTACAAGGAATTTTACCTTTCGGAAAAACAACAAAGATCCCTTACAGAATATTTTATGGATTTTAAACGAGTATGTGAGGAATTGAATTCTCTCATTCCTTGTAGTACTGATGTAAAAACTCAACAATCTCAACGGGAACAAGTGGCTGTAATGAGTTTTCTTGCAGGATTACCAATTGAGTTTGATGTTGCTCGAACACAAATTCTCTCTAACACAAAGATTGTTTCCCTCCATGACACTTTCACACCCGTGTTGAGAACCGAGGGATCTTTGTCTATTTCTAATGTTACTAGTACTCTCGTGAGTCGAAGTGGAACTGATCAAGAAAATAATAGTAGAAACAGTGGCAAAAATGGGACTGGTGAAATTGTTGGTCATGGACAATACAAGTCAAATCAACGAGTCTATTATCACTATAAGAAACCAGGTCATACCATACGTACGTGTTGGGACTTTTATGGTAGACCTCAACAGCATCCCTCGTTTGCAAATTTCGCAACCCAAGCAAATAATTATGTGCCTTTTGACAAATCCATACTCATCTCTGCTGATGAGTTTGCCCCCTTTACTGAGTTCCAGGCCTCACAAAAATCTACTAACCCATCTTCTAGTACCAATCCTCTTTCTATTGATCATTCAGGTAAATCTACTACATGCCTTTTGTTATCTTCTAACAACTAGATTATCAATTCCAGTGCAACAGATCATATGACCAATAATAAAGATATTTTCTCCTCTTTTAATCCTAACAAAAATCATCCGAATGTTATTTTGGCTGATGGGTCATGTGTTTCAGTTATGGGTTCTAGTGTAGCAATTCCTATGTCATCTATCCCCTTATCTTCAGTCTTATGCTTACCTAATTTTTCTTTTAATCTACTCTCAGTCAGTAAAATTACAAAAGTTCTCAAGTGTTTGTCTCATTTTTTCCTAAATATTATGTTTTTCAGGATCTTATGACGGGGAAGATTATTGGTAAAGGACGTGAATCTAGCGGCCTGTATATACTTGAAACCCCTTCAATGAAAGTGCCGAAACCTGTTGCATGTTCCTCCACCTTGATTCCGCTTGAAATTCACTGTCATTTGAGTCATCCATCTCTACCCACCTTGAAGAAGTTGTTTCCAAATTTTCAGAATTTATCCCATTTAGATTGTGAGTCATGCCAATTTGCCAAACATCATCATTTGCCTTACTTGCTCAAAGTCAATAAACGGGCTACATCCCCCTTTGAATTAGTGCACTCTGATATATGGGGTCCTTGTCCAATAATATCTAAGTTTGATTTTAACCATTTTGTCACCTTTGTTGATGACTACTCTAGTGTTACTTGGTTATATTTAATGAGAAGTCGTTCAGATTTACTTAGTATCTTTTGTTCCTTTTGTACTGAAATAAAAACACAATTTAATGTGCTTGTCCGCATTTTGCGAAGTGATAATGCAAAAGAATACTTTTCTAAATCCTTTAATTTATATATGTCAAAAAATGAAATTCTTTACCAATCTTCATGTCCTGACACACCATCACAAAATGGTGTTGCTGAAAGAAAAAATAGGCACTTATTAGAAGTTGTTAGAGCCCTCCTATTTCACATGAAGTTTCCTAAGCAATTTTAGGCAGATGCTGTTTCAACAGCCTATTTTTTAATTAATCGCATGCCATCTTCTGTGTTTGCTGGTGAGATTCCTTATTCAATTTTGTTTCCAACGCAATCTTTATTCCCCATTGAGCCACGTATATTTCGGTGTAATTGTTTTGTTTTTGATATCCATCCTCAGGTGTCTAAATTAGATTCCAAATCTCTCAAGTGTGTGTTTTTGGGTTATTTACGTCTTCAAAAAGGGTATAGATGTTATTCTCCAATTTTAGATAGTTATTTAGTCTCTGCTAATGTTATATTTTTTGAGACACATCCATTTTTTCTTGAATCCAATATCTACAGTAATAAGGGGGAGGAAGATGATAATCTAGTCGACATTGTTACAACAGCTGTTCCTATGAGACCACCAATCACTCAAGTGTATTCTCGTCGTCCTCAACACATAGACTCACATTCTCCACCACCTTCTCCGTCTACAGATCCGAGTCTTGATCTATCGCTTCCTCAGTCTCCAGATTTCAGTCTTGATTTGCTTATTGTTTTAAGAAAAGGTAAAAGGCAGTGCACTTACCTCGTTTTATCATTTGCTTCATATGACCATTTGTATCCCTTCTTGCGTTGTTTTATTGCTTATTTAGATTCAATATCTCTTCCTCAACACTTATCTGAGGCTTTGGAACATCCTGGTTAGCGAGCTGCTATGGAGGAAGAAATGATGGCTCTAGACAATAATGATACCTGGGACTTGGTTCATCTACCAACAGGTAAGAAACCTATTGGTTGTAAATGGGTGCTTGCTGTTAAAGTCAATCCTGATAATTTTGTTGCTCACCTCAAAGCTCCTCTTATTGCAAAAGGGTATGTTCAGATATATGGGGTGGATTATTCAAACACATTTTCTCCCGTAGCAAAACTCATCTCTGTTCGATTATTTATTTCTCTTGCTGCTACTAATAATTGACCTTTGTACCACTTAGATGTTAAGAATGCATTCCTTCATGGAGATTTGCAAGAGGAAGTTTATATGGAGCAACCACCTAAATTTGTTGTTTAGGGAGAGTTTGGTAAGGTTTGTAGACTCCGAAAGTCATTATATGGCTTAAAACAGAGTTCTTATGCTTGGTTTGGGAGATTAAGTGAGGTGGTTCAAGAGTTTGGCATGAAGAAGTATAATTCTGATCATTATCTTTTATCAACAATTTAAAATTGGTATTATCCTATTAGTTGTTTATGTTGATGATATTGTTATTACTAGCAGTAACAATGCAGGTATTGTAGCTCTTAAAATTTTCTTGAATCGAGCTTCCAGACAAAGGATTTGGGTATGTTGAAATACTTTTTAGGCATTGAGGTTACAAGGTGTAAACAAGGTATTTTTTTATGCCAAAGGAAGTATGTCCTTAATCTTTTGAAAGGAATAGGAAAGCTAGGTGCTAAGCCATATAGTGCACCAATGATCCCCAATATATAACTAACAGTAGATGATGGGGAGTTATTCTCAGATCCTGAAATATACCGAAAATTAGTGGGGAAGTTGAATTATCTTAATGTGACTCGTCCGGATATTGCATATCCGGTTAGTATTGTGAGTCAATTTATGTCCTCACCAAGAACCACCCATTAGGCAATTTTAGAGCAAATCTTATGTTATCTTAAAGGAGCTCCAGGACATGGTATACTATACGGTAATCATGGCCATTTTCATGTTGAATGCTTCTCAGATGCGGATTGGGCAGGTTATAAAACTAATCGAAGATCTACAACTGGATATTATGTCTTCGTTGGAGGTTATTTGGTATCATGAAAATGTAAGAAACAAAATGTAGTATCTCGCTCTAGTGCAGAGTCTGAATACCGGTCTATGACACAATCCACTTGTGAGTTTATATGGATACATCAATTATTGTGTGAGGTGGTAATCAATAATTCACTTCCAATGAAATTATGATGTGATAATCAAGTTGCCCTTCATATAGCATCAAATCCAGTTTTTTATAAGAGAACAAAGCATATCGAAGTTGATTGCCACTTTGTTCGTGAAAAAATTCAGCAAAATTTGATCTCAACCAGTCATGTGAGAATTGGAGAACAGTTAGCTAATATTTTCACTAAGCCTCTAAATAGTCTGAGAATTGATTATATTTGTGGCAAGATGGGCATAATTAACATCTATGCTCCATCTTGAGTGGGAGTATTGAAGATATGTGATCTGATATTATAGAAATCATAAATATATGATTTGATTTGATATTGTAGATATTAGAAAAGATTAGATTTGATTTACTTTGATTATAGTATCAGATATTAATTAGGTAATAGATTGATTTAGATTAGCATGATTTTAGGATTTAAATTAGGTTACACTTGTGTATATATTTATACATTGTGTAGTCCAAGAGAATAATAAAGAAGAGTGTTTTCTCTCCCTTTTTTAGTTTTCACTTTCTTTTCACTTGGATTCTTCTTTGTCCTTTTTCGTTCTATCTGGCCACTGCTTATGCAAATTGTAAAGGTTATTTATTTTGTTCAACACAACCGTTCTGAACGAAGTAATACTTTTTAAACAAAGCGTAATTCTACGTGAACAACTTATAAAAACACTTAACAACAGAAACACAATTATTACATATGGAACCTATTTGAACAGTAACCAAATATCACACTTCTGTTGTAAGGATGTACAAGAAGTTTACATAGAATTACAAAATGTTCAAAAAATATTACATTGTTCATATGATGTTATAAAATCACAACTAAATATGATATACTAGATTCAAATCTGAGTAAGGCATACTGAACATTGAGTGCATTTAGCCTAATACATACATATTACAACTTACACTTATCCAATCAAGTTTAATCCATAGACTAGGAATGTACAAATAGGTACAAAGTTACAAACATGCGATAATAAATTGTCAAATAAATAGTGTGTGCATTTCACCTCGCTTCTCTTCCTTGTATTTCATTTCCTTTCATTATAAATCCCTTAGATCTTGTTTCAACATCATCCTATTACTTCATTGCTGAATTACAGCCACATAAAAGTATTTGTTGATTGTCACTAATTATTCGCCAATAATAATACTTATCCAACATGATGTACAGGCATATTAACTAAGACATCTTGTAATCATTTTTGACCAGTAAGACATATTGAACAATATGTACATTCAACCTAACACATAAAAATTAGAATTTACATTAATACCAATCAACTTTGAAGCAATCCACTTCAATTTTTATACTGCTATTGTACAAACAGGAACCACCATTAATATTTGATGCGTGCATTTCCTTTTATTTTTTTCCTTTATTGTCAAACCTTCACACCTTTCTTTAACAGGGGTATTATGTTAATTGATTACTAATTTACAACTATATGAAAGTACTTCTCTATAGTCACTGTTTATTCATAAAAAATAATAGTTATCTAAGATGATGTACATGCACACTACTAAGACATCTTATAATTATATTTTTGCACTACATAAGGCATACTGAACAGTATGTACATTCAACTTAATATATATAAATTATTTTAAATACTCATACCAATTAAGTTTAAAGTAATTCATTTCAATTACTAGACAGTTGTTATATGAATAAGTACTAATTTTCAAACATGAGATACCACTCATTAATGGTTAATAATGTGTGCACTTCCCTCTTTTTGTTGGCTCTATTCCTTCTTTTTCCCTCTATTGTGACTTATTTAAGCAGATTTAACATTTTAGTGTAAGTGGTTATTAATTTACAACTGCATGAAAGTGTTTTTCCACTATTACCAGTTAATTACAAATATTATTTTGCTATCCAATATTGATGTAAAGGCATACTCATTGGAACATCTTATAATTTATCCTAATCATTCACTTTGCTTGCTATTATTCTTAATGTACTTCCTATTTTATGTTGTTTTAATTGCCCATAAACACCCAATAATTCTATCTACACCATTAAATGTCCCTATCAACCGACACAAATGAAAAATATAACTTGAAAATTTTCGTTTCTTTTATCTGCCTAAAACCTTGACTATATTGTTGATCTGTTGTTGTTATTGTAGACAAATACCCCTACATATCCCCCTAGTAATAGATCTTTCTACTAATTGGTTTGAAAGTTCTTTTTTCTATTTTGCAAACATTTGGTGTGCAAAATTTTTCTTTACCCTCCTTCCTTGTGTAGTCCATCAACTAATTTAACTTCTACTATTCAAAGGGTTTCCATGGAGACTACAAGTAAAATAGATGGATACCATTCACCAAAAAATGGAAATTAAGTCATTGGTTTGTAACATTGTTACCTAAAGGGTTTATGTGGATGTAATTGGGTGTTTCTCTGTCCCAAATCCCACCACTTTTTACTATCAGATCTCCAACACCTTTTCTTTCAACAAGTAGTTCTTCTTTCTCCTTAGTGTAACGATTAATGGGTGATAGTACATTTCCATGGCTCTTCTTTGGCACTCCTTGTCTGCAACTTTCTTGTTCTTGAATGTTATTTTGCCCTGGTTCTGGAGTTATGGAGTTATATTGACAATTTTTGGATGGAGAGTTTTAGGCTTTGAGTTTTAATGGATAGTCCTGCCCAATCAATTTGGGCGGGATTTTTTGGAGCAGAGTTTTGATGGTAGCGAAATCTATTAGGCTAAGGCAAGTTTTTTTTTTCAAAATTTTTTTTCATGCTCACTAAGTAAAACGGAAGCATTTTATCTCTATCAACGTGGATGCATGAGGGCCTTTTATTAGAGTTTGTGAGGGAACAGTTCAGGGACGATCCTTCTGATGACCGTCCCTACCCCGTATCCTTAAAATTCTTATCTGTTTGAGTAATTAGAAAATGACAAATGACAATGCCATAGATACAATTTCAATGTCATTTTGGTGACAATTGTCAAAATCATCTTTCCGATTGACCATCTTAGTCTTGGATTAAAATTAACTTGGAAGGCTAATATTGGAAAATTAATTTTGGCATTAACATTGTTGCTGAGATAATATGGAGTTGTGTGTAAGACTTGCCTCCTTTAGAGGTAATTATGACCCACATGATTGATTCTAAAGTGATTGATATTATAATTAATTGATTAATGTTTTATCAATAATTAATTAGTATCTCCCAGTAGATAATAATGATTGGTGATTGATATCATGATTAATTGATTGACATTTTGTCAATAATTAATTAGTATCTTCCATTTGTTAATGATTGATTGATATCTACTATTAATTGATATCTTATTCAATTAGTTAATCAATCAAATCAATCAATTAGTTAGAAAATATTATTTTAGTTATGAATTTTGGCAAGATTTTGTTGATGGAAGGAAACCCTAGACATTTTTGTATTTGCCGGTAAGGGTCCTTAGCCTAGTTTATAAATAGTCTGTGGTATTTTATCAATTGTACACTTTTTGGTTAGGTATAGGCTAGAAGATCCTTATTCTTAACTCTCCTTCTACTTTTCTCTTCTTTTGCACATCCACATAATTTCTTTGTCAACATAGACAAGAACAAGGCAAGAAGACAAGGAGTTGTAAGGATTAATCTCTATTCAACAACAATGGTTGTAGGTAAATCATTTAAATTTTTGCCGCTTAGTACAACTTATTTGTACTTATTTGTTTATCATGTGGTATCAAAGTCACACTCTAACCATGTTGTTTAACATATAAGTTCTTGGTTTGTTGCCAATCTGAGAAAAGCTACATAGATTCATGGAATGTTAAATGAATCAAATCCAATTTTGTCACGCGATCTATGTACACATTATCTCAATGATTGAGAATTAATGGCTAATCCCATGTATATGTATCATTTTTGTGATGATTTATTTGGTCATGTAAGTATGTATCATACACATATCGTTAGTATGATATTTGATCTTCATTTGGTTATGCTTGTGTATGACAACATAACTAATAATATCTTGCATGAATTATGGTTAATATACTTATACCTTTCGACTTTTCATCATATATACTAAAATATCATAAAGGTTGAACTTTGCTTTTGGGGCACTTTATGAGTTCTATTTAAATAACTCCATACCTCTTGTAATTGTGATTAATAATTGGCATCAACAGTTTGTTTGTTTGCTGCACTTTCGCCTAATTATTTAAAAGTATAAATTGTGACATCTTTCAACCTTTCATTTTTGTCACCTATTGACATGTTATCATAAAGATCTTTGCATCTTGTATTTAAGAGTGGCCGCAACATCTTATATACTTGATGCTTAGAATTTTAATTACATAAATGTTCAGTGATTAAATGAATAACATCTAATTAATTAAGCAATTAATTTGTTAAAATTATCACTTGGCCTCCAGGGAATTGGTAGTTTTAATAAAAATAGTTGAAATAAGATGGTAAATTTAACATTGTATTAAGAGATTTTTCTAGGCCCACAGGCATGGAAAATTTCTATTTTTCTAGTTTTAATTTACCAGTCTTATTATAAAGAAAGTAAATTCAATGCATGTTTGGCAGCCTCCACCCATAGGAAGGTTTGAGTTTATTATTTGAATTAACATTGGTTAATTTAATCCTTGTGTCTTAAATTTCACAGCAACAATGTATGTTTATTCTTGGATATTGCAGTTTTTTCTACCACTACTCTTTTTAATGATTCATCTCGTATTCCTATGCTATCTAATGAAATCTACACTAAATCGAAGGGCAAGATTCTTCTAACTTTAGGGTGCATTGATCTTGATCTAGTGCTTCGTGAGAATGAACCATCCATTCCCACAGATTCTATTTCGTCAAATGAAAAGGCTACTTATGAGCAGTAGGAGCGCTCTAATCGCTTAAGTTTGATGCTCACTAAGTCACATATTAGTCAAAGCATTAGCGGTTCAATCTCTAATTGTGACCAAGTCAAAACTTACATGAAAACAATTGATGAGCAATTTGTAAGTTTTGACAAGGCTTTGGCTAACACCCTTATGAAGAAATTTGCAAGCATGACACTTGACAAAAGTAGAAGTGTGTGCGAGTACATTACGGAAATGAGGGATATTGTTGCTAAGCTAAAGTCCCTTAAAGTTGAGATTTCTGAGTCATTTCTTGTTCATTTCATTCTCAACTCTCACCCATCAGAATATACTCCATTACAGATCTCTTATAACGCACATAGAGAAGAATGGTCAATTAATGAACTCTTGACCATATGTGTTCAAGAGGAGGAGAGATTGAAACATGAGACTCCAAAAGGTTTTCATCTTGTGACTCATGATAAAGGAAAAACAAAGAAGGGAAAAGGCAAGTATGTTCCCATGAAAAAAATGGCAATAAAGACAAATGTCATTTTTTCAAGAAGAGTACTGGAAGAAAGATTGTCTCCAGTACAAGAAGTGGCTCGAAAAAAAAAAGGTAATCTCACCTTTATGTGCTATGAATCTAACTCCACTGAAGTTTCTGATAATACTTGGTGGATTGATTGTGGTTCCACAATTCACATTTCCAAAAACCATGTAGGGTTTTCTGAACCTAAGTAAGATGTTGGGCAGTGAACAAAGCATCTATTCTTGAAACCGAATGCCTTCATCTATTGAAATCTTGGGGACCTATAGACTCATTTTAAAAATCGATTTTCAATTAGATCTTCAAAATGCCTTTTATGTTCCATCATTTTCTAGAAAGTTAATTTCTCTTTCTAGACTATCTATTATTGGATATGATTCCAATTCTCATCTTTCAACTATGAATCTTTTGAAAAATAATAAAGCTATTGGTTCTGCCAATTTGGATAGAATGTTATTTAAACTTGAATTAGGCCCCACATACGAATATGGCCTTTTAACTATGCATGGTATTGGTTCTAAACGTAGTATTATCAATGAGAACTCTCTACAACTTTGGCATACGAGATTGGGAAATATCTCCATTGATAGGATCAAAAGGTTAGCGAATGATGGAGTCCTAGAGACTTTAGATTTCACTAACCTTGGTACTTGTATAGACTGGATAAAGGGTAAGTAGACTAACAAGACCTCAAAAGGTGCCAAGAGAAGTTCTCAATTACTTGAGATTACACACACGGAAATCTATGGACCTTTTCCTACCCCTTGCTAGAATGATCAGAGATATTTTATCCCATTTATAGATAATTATTCAAGATTTATGTATCTTTATCTTTTGTTTGATAAATCATAAGCACTTGATGCATTTAAAATTTTCAAATTAGAGGTAGAGAAACAAAAGGAAAAGAAAATCCAAATTGTGAGATTAGATTGGGGTGGTGAATATTATGGAAGGCACACAGATAAAGGACAAGTATATGGTTCATTTGCTAAGTTTCTCCAAGAAGAAGGTATTGTTACTCAATATACAATGCCTGGCACACCACAATGAAATGGTTTAGCTGAAAGGAGAAATCAAATTCTCATGGACATATTACTAGCACTAGTTTTATCTTTATTCTTATGGAGTGAAACTTTAAAAATAATGTGTATATTTTAAATAGGGTACCATCCAAGGCTGTGCCTAAAACACCTTTTGAAATTTGAAATGGATGGAAACCTAATTTAAAACATTTACACGTATGGGTTTGTTCAGTTGAAGAGAGGATATATAACCCACACATTAAGAAATTGGATGAACGTACAGTTAGCGGCTTTTTTATAGGCTATGTTTTAATTCCAAAGGGTTTGGATTTTACTATCTTTTACACACTCCAAATGTTATTGAAGCTAAAAATGCTAAGTTTCTTGAGGAGCACGAAATTAGTGGAGTGGTTGTCAAAAGGTGGAATTTGAAGAAGCAAAGGATGCACCTATGTCACCTTTACATGATCTAACTGTTATTCAAAATATTGAAGAACAACTAGTTGAGCAACTCCACTTGAGCAACCACAACAAGAACAATCAATAATAGTTGATCCCATTGATCAAACTCTCCATGAAACAGTGGGAGTTAGCAGATTCACAAGAATTAGAAGGCCAGCAATTTCTAGTGATTATGAAGTATATCTCTAAAAGTTTGACTATGATGTTAGACTTAAGGATGACCGTAGTTTATTTTCACAAGCAATGAATGGAAAAAACTCCACATCTTTGTATAATGCCATGAAAGAAGATATGGAATCAATGACTAAAATTGAAGTCTGGGATCTCGTTGAATTACCCAAAAAAGTCTCTGTTGTTGGTTGCAAATGGGTTTTCAGAACCAAAAGAGATTCAATGGGTAATATCGAACGATTTAAAGTTGGACTTGTAGCCAAAGATTTCACTCAAAACGAAGGCATTGACTACCATGAAACCTTCTCTCCTGTTTCAAAAAAGGATTCATTGCATATTATCATGGCAATAGTAGCCGACTTTGATTTGAAACTACATCAAATAGATGTGAAAACGGCGTTCCCCAATAGGGATCTTGAAGAAGAGGTACACATGTGTCAACCTGAGGGTTTGTCAATAATGACAACAACCAACTTGTTTACAAGTTAAAGAAATCTATATATGGAGTAAAACAGGCTTCCCATCAATGGTATATTAAGTTTCACAACCTTGTCTATTCATTTGGTTTTGTAGAGAATATCGTTGACCAATGCATATATCTTAAAACAAGTGGGAAAAAATATATCTTTTTAGTCTTATATGTAGATGATATTCTTCTTGTGAGTAATGATATGGGTTTGCTGCATGAAACTAAACAGTTTCTTGCACAAAACATTGAAATGAAGGATATAGGTGAAGCCTCTTATGTCATTGGCATAGGAGATTCATAGAGGTAGAATAAGAAAAATTCTTGGTTTGTCTCAGAAGGTCTACATTGAAAAGGTTTTGGAAAGATTTGGAATGAAGCACTGCTCTTCCATTGCAGCTCCCATTGTCAAAGGAGAAAATTTTAGTTTAGATCAATGTCCAAAAAATGAATTGGAACGAAAAGAGATGGATAGCATTCTATATGCTTCGATTGTTGGAAGCCATATGTATGCTTAGGTCTGCACCAGACCTAATATTGCTCTCATAGTTGGAATGTTAGATAGGTATCAAAGTAATCCTGGAAAGTATCAGTAGAAAACTGCCAAAAGAGGTTTTAGTTTAGATCAATGTCCAAAAAATGAATTGGAACGAAAAGAGATGGATAGCATTCTATATGCTTCGATTGTTGGAAGCCATATGTATGCTTAGGTCTGCACCAGACCTAATATTGCTCTCATAGTTGGAATGTTAGATAGGTATCAAAGTAATCCTGGAAAGTATCAGTAGAAAACTGCCAAAAGAGTTTTGAGATATTTACAAGGGACCAAGGACTACAGACTTACATATAGACAGTCCGACTATTTAGAGGTAGTAGGATACTCTGATTTAGATTTTGTTGGATGTGTGAACTCAAGCAAATCTATTTCAGGGTACATTTTCCTTCTTGCTGGAGAACCAGTATCTTGAAGAAGTATAAACAAACAATTGTTGCGTCATCTACAATGGAAGCAGAATTCATTGCATGCTATGAAACTACATCATAGGCTCTATAGTTGAAGAACTTCATATTTGACCTAAAAGCGGTAGATTCAATAAGTAGGCCATTAAAGATCTTCTGTGACAACTCTGCTGCTATGTTCTTTGCTAAGAACAACAAGAGTGGAAGTTGAAGCAAGCATATCAACATCAAGTTCTTAATGGTTAGAGATCATGTTAAAAAGCAAGAAGTAATGTGACGGCCCCACTTTCCCCTAGGGCGTACCCCAGGGTTCGGCGGGTCGCCTGCCCAGCTCTCGCCAGGACTCACTCACTCACTACAGTCCTCCAATGAAGTATAAGATAAATCTCAAATATTACATTCAATTCTCCAAGAATTACATATCACAAGTACCAGAAAGTAAAACCTAGAAAAACTCATAACTACAATCACCACGCCAACTATGTACATCTTACTCGTCAACTTTTAACAAATACAAATTCAAGTATTCTATAGCTCAAAATCTAACCACCTTCCCGAGCGATCCCCGTTCCGTCCCCCTGCTAAGGAAAACAAATGGAACGGGGTAAGCTATATGCTTAGTAAGTAAACAGGGGCAAAAGCGTAAATTTTCACGTATCAACCAATTATATGGTAAGAGTAAAGCAAAAGCAGAAAGATAACATCACATAGTAAGGATACGGGTGGCTCCAAAGCCAGATCGTTTGCCATGTGTGACCTCCTGCCGACACTCCGTCGACCTCAAATAATGGTCCGTAGAACTTCACTTGTACACCCACCGTACACCTTATCACCCTCTCTGGCCAGGCACCTCACAAACTTGCTCGAGCGAACGAAATCACAAACTTGAGCTTGGTTCACAAGCTCGGGTCACAAACTTGGTCCACATAATCGGTGAACCGGATTCACAAATTTGGTGACCTCAGACTAAGTTGGACTGGCTTCGACCAAGCTCTGACCGGCTCGAATAGTCCATCTAGGTCGGAAGATCAACCCCAAACTCACAAACTTCACAAAATTATTCAAAAGTCATCCCGAGCCACAAGCTCAAGGGTTTTAGTTTCAAAATTGCTCATATACACAAGTCATGTACAAATATGTGCGTAAGTTAGGGTTTAGGTCGAGTGCGATAAAGTACACCCTCGCCTAGGTACCCTCTTCATACATATCGAAACACATAAGCAACTAACACACAAGAGCGGCCTGAATACTTACACAACGAACAAAAGAGCAAATTTCAAAATTTGTGCCGCGAAAAGTAGCTAGTAGGCCCCACCGGCTCCACGTAGCTCACCACCGTCTGAAATAGAAGCTTGCGTCACAAAATATCATAAACGGCTACTAATATGCCTAAAACAAGCAAAACGGCAAAATCGGCACATACGAGTGCGGAAACGACACACGGAAACGGGAATGACGGCCTAGCCATTTTGCCGTCAAAACTGTTTTGAACCTAATCGAAGCTATGAGTGTCGGATCAAGGTAAATGAGGTACCTTTGCGAAGCTAAGAGGAAGTGTTACAATTTTCATGAAGACACCTAAATCAGGATCTGAACAGAAATAGGTCGAAAGTGCAGAAAACCGTTCCAGGAATTTGCACTCCAGAGTAACGGACAGGGTATGTTTGCTGGACTATAAATCCCAGATCACTAATCCAAATTAGGAAATTCCAAAGGCATTAGAAAGCTGAGACATAAGGCTAAAACTTTGATGTTTTGGCCAAGACCTGAATCCACTCAGAACAGAACGAAATTTGAGTGTCAAAGTACTCGTCAGAACTGTCCAGATTCAAGGCAGTTCTGACGATCGATTTTGTTTTGGTCATAACAGGAGCTACGGAACTCGGATTTCGATTCACTTTATACCGTTTCGAAGCCAAAACCAAGATCTACATTTCTTATGAAGGAGTCAAAACCCAGATCGTACGGAATCAAAACCGAAAAAGTCACGGACAGAAGCTAAACTAAAAACGCACAGAACCTGATGTTCAAAACAGGCTTGAGTATTTCATCTATAACTCATGATACACTAATCCGTTTGACCCGAAATTTTACAGGAATATTCAGGACTTAAGAGGGTACAATGTTGAAGAAGGTCACTCAGTCAAATTTCGAGTGTAACTACGTCAAAAATGTAACATACTACACCAGAATCGCAAAACAGGTTCACAAACCGTAATCTAGTACAAACATCATAAAACAGCCTACATAAGTCCAAATCCAGAAATTCCAAAACCAGATGAAATATAAGAAACAGGGCTAAATTCTATCAGAAGGCCTCAACAACCAATTCTGAAACAGTCCAAACCAAAATAACCAATTACAATCGCAGTTCACAGGTTCGGGTAGAAACAGGACAGCAAGGGTAATTTCGACTTTTCTCATTCTACTCTACTCCGATTGTCCTGAAATTTTGTAAGCACCTCTAAAATGTGATTCCCTAAAACTTTCATGTTTTAAGCTAAGGCCAATTCGGCTTCTAACATGGTGCAACAAAAACGGACAGAAAGGGGAAAAATTTTCCAGAAATCTGGAATCTTTTGGTTTCAATGATAGTTTTCTTAATTTCTTGCTACACTTGCTACCAAAACCCCCTATATAACTTTGGATACAACATATATCAATCATACATCAAGTATAGGCAGAAATTAATCAAACCCTAACTTACCTATCTCATCCAAAATCATCACATCAACTTGCATAACTTGTAATCAAACCCAAAACATGAACTATTTAACATCTTAAACAAGAATAAAAGGACCAAAGCCATAGATCAGATTTTATACCTCAAAAAGAAGGCTTGCAAGAGTGATCCTCCACTATTTCTTGAAATTTTTGGTTCCCTTAGCTTCCCAAGCTTCCAAACTTACGATCAAATGGTTTAGAATTCGATTTTAGCACTTGGTTGGTGTAAATCAAGAAGAAAATGGTGCAACTCTTGCTCTCCCTTTCTCTCTCTCCTTACTCGGCCAAGATGCAGAAAATAATGAAGGAGATTAAGCTAAGTTTGTCTTATAAGAAGGTAGAAAGATAAGAATTAATTCTAACCACAAGTTTGGCCAACACTTGGCTTAACCTCAACCACAAAAATTTTCTCTTTCCTTCCTTGCATTTGAGCCACAAATTTCGGTCAAGCTTAGCTGTAAATTAGGAGATATTTTACTCAAATATCAATAGACTTGTATGGGAAGAAAGTGGTGGTCAGGTGGTGCGTTCAATCGGTAGTGCGCGGGACCCTCCGGTTCGCGCCGTTTTTCTTAAAAACACACGTACTAGGGTTTTTACTTCCTATTCACTAACCTTGTATCATTGCTTCTAATCACATATTATTTCTTACTTAAAAGTCATTTTTAATCACCAAATTTGATCCTTGCTCCATACTGAAATTTCATCCGGCGAAAAAATCGCGAAAACCCTAATTTGCTCCAATCTTGAAAACGAAGAGTGAAACCCTACTTTCTAGGTTTATTTACACTTATTGTGGAGTACTTGAGTAGGAGGATCATATTAAATAAATAATTTCCAAATAAAAGGAATTTTAAGAAAAGTGTGATGAATTTTACAATTCCATAAAATAAAATTAGGGTTTTGAGTCAAATATGAGGGATTTAAACGTAGTCACAAGTAAACTAGGGTTTTTGATTAAAATTTTAGGGTTTCTAGTCTTTTAAAACAAAATAAGATCTTAAATCAAACCCAAAGAAATAACTTTAGTATCTTCCCTGAAACAAAATAATGTTTTAAAATAAAATGAAGTAAAGAAACCGTAAAACAATAGCATCTTAAAAGTTGGGGTGTCACAAGTAATCATTGAGCACACTAATACTGAATTAATAATTGTTGATCCAATGACTAAAAGATTGCCGGCAAAAGTCTTTCAGGATCATGCAACTCATATGGGACTAAATAGCTCATGCTAGATTATTTTTATTTTCTTGACCATTTGTGTCTAAACATTTGTTATTAATATTTGCGCGCATGAAAATTGATACATGTATAAAGAAGTGATCTTTTGATCCATGAAGTTGGATCCTGAGTAACTTATATGAAATTATTCATAAAGTTCTTTTAAAGCACTTGATTAAGAAGTATAATGTATTGTAATACATGGAAGGAAATGTTCGCAATAAGAACCTAACCGCTATGATTCAAATATTATTATTTTCTAATTAAGCAGCTGTTCATGACTATCGAGTCTATTGAGTGACAAAAAAGACTTAATGGCCGTTTAAGTATCTAGTCACTCAAAAGTTATCTAACTATGGCAAGTGGATCAAGTGGGAGAATGTAAGACTTGCATCCTTTAGAGGCAATTATGACCCAAATGATTGATTCTAAAGTGATTGATTTTTTAATTAATTGATTGATATTTTGTCAATAATTAATTAGTATCTCCTATTAGATAATGATTGGTGGTTAATAGCTTGATTAATTGATTGACATTTTGTCAATAATCAATTAGTATATTCCATTTGTTAATGATTGATTGATATCTACTGTTAATTGATATCTTATTGTGAGGCCCCAGTTCGTACTACGTTGATATATTCATTAATTTGGCGGTAACGTTTGGTTTTGGGAGTATTTCGAAAACCCTAAGTAGGAATTAAGATTTAAACCCTAAGTTCCGGTTAAGATTGAAAACCCGTTTTTTTCTACATTTTCTTGATTAGAAAATTCCCCAGACAAAGTTTATGAGCAAATATCGTTTTCAAATGATTTTTCTAGTATTGTAGAGTTTTTGAGAAATTACAGATATATAACGGACGTGGGACCCACTAGTGCGCAAAGTTCGGAAAAATTCGGCCAATTAGGTTAAATTCCGGATACTGTGTAAAATTTATCGGGTGTTAATAGACAAGTAGAGTGTGTGAAATGATTGATGTGAGAGAAGAAAGAAAGGATAGGAATGCATTTAATGAGGTGACAAGTGTCACCTTCTCATTGGTTGGACTTTAAGAAACACTATTCACTTTCTTGACTTTTTTGACCAAAGGATTAAATATCAAAAAAATGCACAAAAATCACCATTTTCTTCTCTTGGTGGCCGGATCTCCCTAGCTCAAGAAGGAAGTGCATTTCTTCAACTTTCAAGCTCCATTTGCTTCAATCTCCCACAAACAAAAGCCTAGATTAGATTCTACTCCATAAAAACCTTTCTTCTAGTGCTAGTAAGTGTTGTAGTGAAGTTTGCTTGAAGGTCTAAGGTGGCCAACATCTCTCTCTCTCTTGTTTCTTGGTAAGTGAAGCTTAAACTTCCACCTACACCTATTGATGCTTAAGATATGATTAGTAGTGATTAGAGTGATGAAATTTGTGGATTATTTCTTGGTTTGAAGTGATTTGGTTGAGTTTTTTATTTTTTGAGGAATTTTCTGGTTTCATATGATCTTGATGGTGTGATTGTTTTTTATGGTTGGTAATAAGGGGCTTTGGCTCTAGTAGGTGCATATGATAGAAAATTGCAATCAATTTTGGATTTGGAAGGAAATCTGGAAAATTAGGGTTCTTGGTTCTTCATTCTGTCCGAAATTTTTGGTCCTAGATAGAGGCCGAATTGGCCTTGGCTCAAAACATGAAAGTTGTAGGTATTGATGATTTTGAAGTGCCTGCAAAATTTCAGGGCATTTGGAGTAATATAGAGTGAGTTATGCCGTTTTTACTGTTGCTGTTTTTGGTGAACAGAATGTCCGAACTGCAATAGTAATCGTTTGTTTTCACTGGAATTGGTTTGGATTTTGTTGTTGGTGTCTTCTGATGCAATGTAGCTGGACGTTTTAGCTAACTTATGCCTTTGGAATTTCGGCATTTGGACTTGTATGGACTGAGATATACCGATTACAGTTTTATGTGATTTGCAAACCTGTTTTGGTAATTCTGGATTTGTATTTTGCATATTTTTCCTAGTTGTGCTAGGATTTGGACTGAGTGGCCTTCTACATTGTTGTACTCCTGTTTCTTAGCTTCGAAACGGTGGGTCTTACACCCCCATCCGATAACCGTAGTGAATTTGGTGCCATTACCGCATATTGAGGTCAAATACGGTTTGTGATTCTGGTACGTTTTTTGAAAGTTTATGGCTGGAACTTTGGCTTCACATTTGACTGAGTTACAAGCTGTTTGGACTTCCGACCAAAACACCAAACTTATAGCCCTATATCAGAGCTTTCTAACGCCCTTGGAATTTCATGAATCGGATTTATAAAACCTGAGATATAGCCGAGCAAACAAGCCTGCCCGTGAAAATGACCAGAAATCTGTTTTGGTCCTGATGACCAATTTCCGTTCCGAATTTGGGTTGCCGACCTTCATGAAAGTTGTTCCATTTGGAATGAACTATCTAACTGCAAATTTTCAGCTCTTTTGACCATGTGTAGCATAGAAAACAGTTTGCACTCAAAACTGACCATTTGTGCATTTGCCAGATTTCATAAGTGATTGTGTTTGGTTCATTTGGGACTAAAGCCTCCAGTTTCAGTTCTGGATGTCTTCATAACAGTTGTTGTTCATCCTTTAAGCTTCGATATGGCGTCTCATATGCCTTAATCCGATATTCGTAGCTCAACTTATGAGTAAACTAGAAACGAGTGTCAAATCTACCGTTTCCGCTAACGGCCGTCTCCGTTTTCGTTCGTCATATTTATGTGCGCGCGTGCCGTTTTTGCCGTTTTGCTTGTTTTAGGCATGATAGTAGCCGTTTGTGATATTATGTGACACAATCTTCTATTTCAGACGGTGGTGAGTTGGGCGGAACTGGTGGGGCCCACTACTAGCTGTTCATTTCGATCCGACTTCGTACTTTTGCTATTTCAGTTTCTGAGTAAGTATTCAGGCCGGTTTGGTGTGTTTTCTTTGCTATGTGTTTGAGATATGTGAAAAGGGCACTTAGGCGAGGGTGTACTTTATCGCACTCGACCTAAACCCTAATTTGAATGTATAATTGTACTTGGCATATGTATATGAACCTTTTGGAACCAAAACCCTTGAGCTTGTGGCTCGGGGCGACTTTCGAATAAAGTTTGTGAAGTTTGCAAAGTTTGTGAATTTGAATAATTTTGTGAAGTTTGTGAGTTTGGGGCGAACTCTTGACCTGGTTGGACTATTCGAGCCGGTTAGGGCTTGGTCGAAGGCAGTCCAACTTAGTCTGAGGTCACCAAGTTTGTAGGTTCATGTTATGAACCAATTTTGTGAATCCGGTTCACCGAGAAGGTGACCAAGTTTGTGACCCGAGCTTGTGACTCAAGCTCAAGTTTGTGATTTCGTTCGCCCGGGCAAGTTTGTGAGGTGACTGGCCAGTGAGGGTGATAAGGTGTCGGTGGGTGTACAAGTGAAGTTCTACGGACTATTATTTGCAGTCGACGGAGTGTCGGCAGGAGATCACGCATGGCATATGAGTTGGCTTTGGAGCCACCTGTATCCTTATTATGTGATGTTACTTTTCTGCTTTTGCTTTACTCTTATTGTGTAACTGTTATGTGAAATTTATGCTTTCGCCCCTGTTTACTTACTAAGCATATAGTTTACCCCATTCCTTTTGTTTTCCTTAGCAGGGGCCGACGCGGGGACTTTTGGCTCGTATACTAGTATAGTTAGATTGGCTTGTAATAGTTGAATAGTTAGAATGTTTGTTTCTGTTTTGGTGGTTTGTATAAGGACCCTTCTTAGGGTCTATCTTCTGCTGGTTGTGATTGTAGTATATTAGAGTAGTTTGACTCGAGACTTTTGAAGATGTGAATATAACTTTTGGGATTGTATATATTGTATTTAGTGCTCTTTCGAACTTTAGGTTTTGAGTCCTGGCGCGAGCTAGGCAGGCGGCCCGCCGATACCCTTGGGTTCGCCCTTGGGAGAAGTGGGGTCGTCACACTTATTCAATCAGTTAATCAATCAAATCAATCAATTTATCAATCAAATCAATCAATTTGTCAAAAAATATTATTTCAGTTATGAATTTTAGCAAGATTTTCTTGATGGAAGGAAACCCTAGGGATTTTTATATTTGCTAGTAAGGGTCCCTAGTCTAACCTATAAATAACCTGTGGTATTCCATCAATTGTACACTTTTTGGTTAGGTATAAGTTAGAAGATCCTTACTCTAAACTCTCCTTCTATTTTTCTCTTCTTCTACACATCTGCATAGTTTCTTTGTCAACATAGACAAGAACAAGGCAAGAAGACAAGGAGTTGTAAGGATTAATCTCTGTTCAACAACAATGGTTGGAGGTAAATCATTTAAATTTCCATTGCTTAGTACAACTTATTCGTACTTATTTGTTTATCATTGTGAAGTAAAAACACTGACGAGGAAATGAGGGGAAGAAAGAAAAAAGAAAAAAAAGGAAGGAAACATTCCGTTGTTTCACTAGTTAACAGTGGAAAAATTAGAAGGAAACACATATTGCATCTCCATCATTTTTTTGAGAATTTAAAAGATCAGTAAAAATTAACTTTCTTGAAACATGAATGATGACTTAATTAGATGTTATCTCATTTCTATCTTGTGAACTTGGACGTTGACTCAGCAAAAAAAAAAAAAAAAAGAGTAGCTCCATTTTTCTTTGTATTTTCCTCTTTTCATAAACTAGTTAAAAAGGACTTGACTTTGCCCTATAAGGTGCTTGAACCAGTAGTCCTGTATCAACTATTAAGACCAACAAATAACTTTATCAGGGCGCGACCAATCATAATTTGGATATTAAGAAAATAAATTTCAGATTTTCTATCACAAGAAAGAAATTCAGTTCAACTCCTATTAATAGTTCGTCCATAAAGAACATATTTCAAGCTAGTCAATTTTACATTGTTACCTTTCAACAGAATACATGAATATACTGGCTTAAGTATGTACTCATATTCAAGGGGTATCAATGAGAATCGGCTAATGAATTAGCCATTATTAGTAAATTTAGGGATATAAATGAGTTTAAACAAGTCGAATACTTTAGTGTACAAGATAGTTTGATTATTTTGATAAGTTTAAAATCTTGTTTAAACTTGGCTTATTTACGTCTTGAGCCAAGCTTGAATGACCTTTTATCAAGCTGAATTCGAGTCGAGTTTCAGTAGTTTGACCATTTTACATGTAAATTTCACTTATATGCTAATCGAGCTACGCATGAACTGAATTTGAAAGTTTATCAAACACAAATTGCTGTTCAAGTCTAGTTTGATTAGTTGGTGTATAAAACTCGAACGAACTCTTATTGAATTGAGTTTGATTCAAATATTGAGTAGTTTGATTCATCTTTCAACCTTCTATTATGCTTGCATAGGTTTCTATGGAGATGCCAACTAAAGAAGGAGAAGCACTTGGTGCTTATGATGACAATTGTGAAAAATGCAATCTTCAAGATATCATCTCCTACTTTAATCAAGAAGGATAACCAGTATATCATTTTCAGGGTCTTAGTTCTGGCCACATATATTTTGATGTATGTACCAGATGTGATGATTGTTAGGAAAGTCTTTTTGAGGATGATTATTCATTTTCAAAGAGAAAGAAGAAAACAAAGCCATGTGAAGAAAGGCCATGCAAGCCAGACATTGAACCACAGGACCCTGACACTGACAATTCATGTCAATAAGAAGTGGTTTTGATGGTTATCAAATTCTATCTTCCTGGATCTCTGAGAAACCATGTGAGGATCTCAAAATTTCATTAATTTCTGAAAATTAAAATAAATATTATTTAAACTTTGAAAATTATTAAATAATATGAATTTATATTTAAAAATGTGTATCTATATTATTAATGATGTTTTCACTTATATAAATGTTATATTTTAATTTACATGAATTTTCAAAATTTATTTGACGGTTCGCGTTCGGCTAAACATTAAGTTGGATTTTCGCACTCCCATACGCAATATAGCTCTAAGTTGAACTGTATGATATGTAGAGGTTATAAAAATGTATAATTAAGTTGAGAAAATGCTAGATGAGGAATTTCTACAAGTAGATAAGAATTTCACGCTTAAACGCGATTTAAATTCGAAATTTTCACCATTAATGGCATGCCCAAAAAGTCTTCAAACCTATACTCTAGCTTACCTTCATTTTCAACCCATCTTATCACCAACTACCAGCCGTTTCTCTTCTCTTCAAGCTCGATCATCTGTTGCAAGAAGAGCTAAGAGCCACGGCCATTCCCAGCTTCCAACAGCCCTCCATCTTCAACCATTCCCAAACCCAACGTTCACCTTCCATTTCCAGCTTCCACCTCCATTCTTGGCTGCTGTCTTGACCGAGCAAGGAGGAGGAAGATCGCTGCTGCTGCTGCCGGCGTTGTGTCGGACCAGGGGAGAAGGAGAAACCAGCTGCCATTTTTCTTTCCTCCAACCACAGAACCTTCCAAGCTGACTCAAAACCCCCGGACCCAAGCTTCTCTTCACCTTAACGTTTGCTGCTGGGTTGCTGCTGTGGGTGGTCTGACCGAGAGAAAAACAGAGTGCAAGGGGTGCCGACTGACCTCAGTGATTCTAGGAGCGAACTTAGGGAACTAGGCACTTCATTTAGCTAGTAAACAACCACCAAAGGTAACCCAAAAACTTCCGCTTCACCCCTTAGCCAAAATTTCAGATTTGTTGCAGCTTTTGGTTCTTGAAGTTTTAGCTTGTCTTGGTGAAACATGTTGGGTTGCTGATCCTCTAAGCTAATGATTGATGAAGCTAGAGGTGTTTTGTGTGCTATATGTATGTTTTGAGGTGGTTATATGTTGGGAAATTGTTTTTTAATGAAGCTGGGGTGCTGCCGAGAGAAGGGAAAATTTTCCAGATTTGTACCTGTTGATGTTTTGCAAATTTCGCTTAGTTAATGAACTGGATTGTTTATTTGGGGGCTAGACTAGTTAGTGGTGATTGTTAGGGACTTAAAGTATGAATTATAAGTTGGAAATGGTTGATCAAAATGAAGAGAAAAATTCTGCTCTGCTAAACCGAACCAGCAGGCCTGTTTTTCTTCCATCCTTTACCCGAATTTTTGAGCTGGATTTTGTGAAGTTATTGAGCTATTTAAATCATATATACGTTCACCTATATGTGTAGAGTAGTTTTGGTGAAAATGCAGCTTTGGTACAATGGGAAATTTCCTTGAAAAACCAAAGAGAAAAATGCCCCTTGAGCTGTCCGAAAAATTCTGGAAATTTCCAGATTTTTGGGCGAATTTGGGGTTTGGTTTTGACACGTTTTTGAACCATTTGAGCTGTAAATATGTTGACCTATATGTGAAGTATTGTTTGGGTAAAAATGTAGCCTTTCAGTAGTTGAAAAATCTTGGAGAAATGGAAGAGAAAATGGACTTCTTGTACCAAATGCACTTGGAAATTTTTCCAGCTTTGCATGAGACATGTTAAATGATTTTCACGTTAACATGAACCCAATTTGACTTGTGTTTAGTTAAGGGGTGTGTATAGCTCAATTTGGGACAAAAATCTAGTAGATTTTATGTTCAAAAAGTGGACCAAAATTTTATTCTTCACGACGCTACCCAAAACAGAAATTTTGTTTGAAATTAGAAATGATTTTTGACGTTTGGATTTCGTTTTGGTTAACTATGGACTAAATTGTCCCGAAAATGTTTTCTAGCATTAACCTTCGTTACTAGGTCCACTTCGAGTCAATAACCTTGAATTTTATTAGACCAAATGTCCTATTTCGAGAAATATGCCAAATTTGGAAATTTTCTTGAAAACTCAAGTTTTTGCCTTCATGAAAATCCTTGAACCAAGTTGGTCAATGGAATTTAGCAAACATAAGGAGTTTCTATTTTATAGAAATTTCAACGACTAGTTTTACTTGGTTTATATGATTTCCTCTTAAAGGAATTTCCCAAGATATTTTTGGGGAAAATTAGAGGGGAAAATTCTTCTAAATAGTCAAATGTGATTCTTCTCAACTTGTGACACCAAAGTGGTGTTAATTGCTTATATGACTCTAGAACTTGGTTATTGGAATATTTGACGAATTTAGCAAGTTTTTGGTTTTAAAGAAACCTTAAAATTTAATTTCACTCGAAATTGTGGATTTCACTTTGAGAAATCAATTAATGCTAGGTTGGGATTTTTGAGTGAAATTAAATGCTAGTTGACTCGAGTTAAATTCACCAACTCAAAAGTGGAAATTTATGTGAATTATTTGTATGATTTTAGGAGTTGGTGAAGAGCACAATCTCGATCAAAGTTTGCAATTCTAGACTCTTCACTTGAGACGAGTGTCTCTTGCATGAATCGTGTTTAACTGCTAGTTGAACTACTTGTTAAAAGTACTTGCTAGAGATATCATGAAATGTTATATGCTATGTGATTTCGTGAAATATCACAAGTACAAGTGTTGCAATGTCGATTGGAGCGGGGTCTCGTCGACTAAATAAACCAAACGGATGCACGTACCACGCTCTATTAGAGTGGGAGGTACCTCTCTGCCGTCTTGGTAAAAGTGCTTGCAAAATTCGTGTTGGAGTCGGGCCCGAAAATAAGGGGAAAGTCGTTGCTAGGAGACGTGTAGATTAGGAAAAATGTCTACATGGAGATTAGGTAGTGAAAGTTGACGGAGTGTCAACTACTATAAATTACCTGATCAAGCGCGAGGACTTTGGCTCCTGAGAGCCCTGTATCCTTTTCTTGTCATGTTACTTTGTTTTTCTAAATTGTTAATTGCTTACTTGTCCATTTGTACTTGTTAAATTGCCCTATGTGAATTGCATGTTTCGAGACACCACTAAGCTATTGGCTCATCCCTTCCAATTTGTTTTCCTTGACAGGTTCTGAAATGCATGAAGTCTTGGAGAACTAGAAAAGAAATGTTATATTTTGAATGCCCACTTTTGTAATCGTACTTTGGGAGATACTTTAATATCTTTTGGATGATTTTCTTGTGCCTTTGGGAAAATGTGAATCCTGTGGTGCTTCTGTGCCCTGAGTTAGGAAATTTAAATTGTAAATTAAGTAATTTAAACTCGATGCTTTCGTTGGTACTTGGAATTGTATTTTTGGGCTGTATAAGTTGAATTGTATGATTTATTTAAGTACTTAGCTTGCTCGAGGAGTAAGGTTTATTTTCAATTTATGTTTGGTGATATTAGTTGCTAGAGTGAGTGAGTC
The DNA here is from genome assembly GCF_036785885.1 of Coffea arabica. Taxonomy (NCBI): domain Eukaryota; kingdom Viridiplantae; phylum Streptophyta; class Magnoliopsida; order Gentianales; family Rubiaceae; genus Coffea; species Coffea arabica. Next base: position 39,600,431 of record NC_092313.1, read on the forward strand.
CTGGCGAAAGCTAGGCAGGCGACCCGCCAACCCTTTGGTTCGCCTTAGGGGGAAGTGGGGCCGTCACAAACCACAAACTCCTAAACAAGCACTCCATCCATACTACTAAAAATGTTTGGATATCTTAGAAAAGGAAGCAAAGAAGGAAAATCAAAAGTGGAGACCAGTACAACCATCAAAATGCCTGTACCAAAAGCCAAAAGAACCTCTTCAACAAATCTTCATGTTTAATAAAGAGGATTTTCCAAAACTAGAACCTTTTGTCAAAAATGGTTCTAGGCATGTTCCAAAAGTTCAGTACAGTTCTCCCGACAGGAGAAACAATCAGATCTAGTAGACTAACCTTTATTATTCGCAATGTTAATAACTAAAATAATCGTGTGGGTATTAATGACTACTAACTAGATGTGACCAAGTTATGCACTAGACTTAACCCTAATTATCAACAACAGTGAGCTTGACAATTGAAATTACTAAGTGGAAATTAGTGACAATATATAATTAGATTAATGCTGGATTTTTTCTGAGTGCCGAATAAATGAAGAAAGGGTAGTTCCTATACAATAGAAAATTTAATTTTTCAAGCCATAAATTGGCTTTTCATGCCTTAAAACATGATAAGCTAGCAGGTAGGAAAGTTAGAAATCACCAAAAATGTTCTTGCCTGTACATTAGAGGGAAAAATTGCAATTCAAGGGTGAAATTCGAAATTTCAAAACAATACTATATACTCCAAGTCGGGGATGAAGCCTTGCAAGTTTCATTTCTGGCCATTAAGGATTCAGTAGATGGTTCTCATGATGCCACACAACGAATCTACAATGTTTTGGCCATGGAAAATGAATATGAAAATGCTAGCAAAACTTCGAACCTTGTTTGGATGATCAAAATTAACTATTCTAGAATTTGCTAAAATAGCACCCAAATTTTTTAGCAATTATGGGACCAAAATTCATTTTCAATTTATACAAGATATTCCTATTCTTTTCAATGCATCTTTGGAGTGAATAATTTGCTTAGAAAACAGTCATTAGATTGTCTTAAAGCCCAGCCCTATGACCATATCAGACAATGGACTGAAACAGTAGGTAATCCAATATGGGGAACACCGGTCCCTATCAAGGTAGTTACTACCCAAACATCAAACAGAAAACTATTGTAACCGTAGGTAATCCAATATGGGGAACACCGGTCCCTATCAAGGTTGTTACTACCCAAACATCAAACAGAAAACTATTGTAACCCAACCATCTACACAAACAGCTACTGCAGAAACATCTTCCTCATCTAAACCTATGTTTTCAGACTCGGACCTGGTATTGACTAGATCGATCTCAAGGGTTCGGGGTCAATGGATTCAATCGGGTTCGATCGGGGTTGAACATGATGACGTCATAAATACTTTATTTATATATAATACAAATAATATATAAAAATTCATTTTATGTTGGTGGTTTACAATGTTATATACATATTTAATGAGTTTAGATTTAGTCCAAAAGAACTCTATTGAAAAAATTTTAAAAGTTATAGGTAAACAATATAATTTGGGAAATATAATGGGTTAATTTTATACTTTATTAAAACAATAAAGGGTCAAAATGAAATTATCTCAAAGTTTTAGGGCATTCAAGGTTAATAAATGCCAAACCTAATGCGCCCTTCTTGTTTCTTCTTTATGCAGCCGTCAACATAAAGCATTAGTCAATTCCTTGAACAAAATATACTCAAGCGGCTAAGAAAACCAAAAAGTACGAGCCTCTATCTTGGAGCCTTATTTCTTCTTCATTGTTTCTTCTGCTTTGTTCTCTTCTTATATCACACACACACATTAAAACTCTCTCTTGTCTTCATTGTTTTATTTTTCCTTTCTCTATCTTTTCTTCCTTTCTTTGTTCTTTTTTTTACTCCTATTTGAAATCAAATCTTTCAAAACCAATTTTCAAGGCTCTGTTTTCGCTGTTTTGTTTCTGGATTATTTTTTTTGGGTTATGCGAAGGCTCATGTTTTAATTCCACCAAAGCTTGATGGTTTCTAGTACCACAATCAAGCTCCCAAGGCTGACTAATGGAGGTGTTCTTTGATCAGGATGGACTCATGGATAGAAGAAGAAAATGGAAAAAAAAATCGGACTTCAACTAGTTTTGTCGATTCCGGGTCAAACCCGATCTAAACTCGAGTTTGACTGAGTTTTTAGCAGACAGTTTTTTAGGGAGATTCGGACCGAACAATTGGCTGGTTCTCGATTCGACCAGCCGGTTTGGTCTGAGTTTAAAAAACATAGGTCTAAACCCCTACCTAACAACTATATCGAAACTTTTGCTTACATGATTATTACACAAACTAAACTTGATTTTTGGCAATAATGATCCCTATTCAATAGCTGATGCACTACTACCTCCAAACTACAATTTTGTTCCTTTATTCTTGACCAAAATGCAAGAACATTACAAACAAGAGTTGACTGACTCTCAATCAGTCGCCATTAGACCTTTCATGAGGAGGAACGAATATGGTAGTACAGAAAACATTACCTATTCATGCACTCAAATTCTCAAAGTCATTAAACTTGCTGATTGGAATCATGCATACTTACATACAAACACACACACACACATACATTATGACAGCCCCACCTTCCCCTAAGGCGAACCAAAGGGGTTAGCGGACTGCCTGCCCAACTCTCGCCAGGACTAACGGTTCAGTTTGGAGCGATCTAATACGTTCCGGAACATACAAACGCGCGTAAACAAGTCAAAATGTCAAAATAAAAAAATGATACCGGAGTCGGCCATGAATAGTAACCGACACGTCAAAACCCAACCAAACATCAAGCAAATATTTACATGTTGAAATTAAGCATATACAACCCAAAGTGGCACACAAATGTATTCAAAAGTTGATACATGTACGGTTGTCAAATCAAAAGAGAAACGGACCCAGAAATACATTTAGGGTTTCAATCAATGAGCTATACAAAAGATATGTCCATCTAGCTCAAGTCGGCAACCAACTATCAAATCCAGTCCAAAAGGATTTATTTTCCTATAAGGAAAACAAAAGGGACAGAAAGGGGTGAGCTTGTGCTCAATGAGGTACCAGACATATAGCAGTAAAATCATGGCATTTCACATTTAACAAATCAGGTACACATGCCAGATGTAAAGTAAAGGAACCAATGATTCAAATAGGAAAGATACAGGTGGCTCTCAGGAGCCAAATTCCCATTTGTTTCACCGAAACTTGATCGAAATAACAGTTGACACTCCGTCAACGTTACAGAAGTAACCAATCCCGTAGACTCCACTTTCTTCGACTCCTTCCACCTCACATACCTCCACCGGGTCCGAAATCCAATCAGATCAGAAATGGTAATACTCGAGTATACCGGAATCAAGGGTCTCAATACCCAAAGATCCCAAAACAAACTACCGTGGTTCGTTATCTAATCGACCAGGCCCTTGCCGGCCCGACTCGAGTAACTGGCCACAGGTGTTGAGCTCAGAGGTCCCAGAAAGGTCGTTAGATACAAGCTTCCAAACGACGTCAGAACAGATACAGATGACAGATAACAGGTTCAGATTCGCACCAAAATTTGGCATATGAACAGACAAGAGAACGAGTGTGATAAAGTACACCCTCGTCTCAAACAGAATAAACAGATAGTACAGTCATTCAGATCACAGATTGCAAGTACAGAAATCAAGTTAAGTAACAAATAAGGGGACTGGTACACTCACCGGTGTCAGTACAGATACCTCAAAAGTTTTTGCCCAAAAGAGAGCTTTAATCACCAAGAAACCCTAAAATAATCAAAGTAAAACAATTGAAGGTTCCACTTTCAAAAATCGAGTATACAGAATGCACATGTGAGGCTCGACTACCAGTCGTATGCCTCGCCAAATAATTACTAATGCAAGGGTGCAAAACATGATTTTTGGAAACGAAAAGGTAACATGAAGACCTAGGCTCAAACAACCCAAAAGCCCTTCATTTCTACCAAAAGGCAATTCAAACTTAAAGGAACCAAACGGCCTAGAAAATTGGACAGCATTTCCCCTAAATTTGCTTACTTTTCCAGCCGTCATGGCTTCATTATTTCCTCAAATCAGTCCCAACATCTCGTACAAAAATAATCTCATTTCCAAAAGCCGTTCACTAGGCTTAAAGTCATTCAAGTCATAAATCAATGCCAAATACTACCGAAATAGGGTTCCATAAGCATACATAGGCATTAGAGGAAACCAGAAAAATCCGGAAATGGAGTTAGTGTTAACCCGGAAAAAAACAGTTTTTGACATCATTTTGCGGTTTTGGTACCAATGGCACTACGATTATCGGATGAAGGTGCAAGACAAACCGTTTCGAAGCTAAGAGATAGGGATACAATATTACAGAAGGTCACTCAGCCCAGTTTTGAGTGTAACCAGGTCAAAAATGCAATCTACTACACCAGAACCGCAAAACCAGATTCACAGAACGCATTCTAGTACAAACATCATAAATCAGCCTACCTAAGTCCAAATCCAGTAATTCCAAAGCCATACAAAAGCTAAGAAACAGGGCTACATTTCATCAGAAGACCTCAACAACCAATTCGGAAGCATTCCTAACTAAAATAACCAATTACAGAAGCAATTCCCAAATTCGGGTAAAACCAGGGCAGCAAGGGTAATTACATCTTTTCTCAACTTACGCTACTCCGATTGACCTGAAATTTTGGAGGAACCTCTAAAATAGCATTCTATACAACTTTCATGTTTTAACCCAAGGCCAATTCGGCCTCTAACTATGAGCTGCAAAACCGGGCAGAATGTAATTCAAAAAAACCCTACTTTCCATTTTTCTTTCTAAAACAGAAATTGCTTGCAATTAATCACTTTTTCCACCTTCTAGCTTCCTTAAATACCATTTCCAATCATCATACATAACCACATAATCATATTCATATGAAAACAGAAAAATCCCCAAAAATTATAAAACTTCATCAATTCAACCAAAAATCAAGATATAATCCATAAAAGTGCATCTTATACTACCACCAATCATGGTTTAAGCATCATTAGAGGGAGGAGAGGGGTCATTCTCAACTTACCTTAGCAACACAAGAGGGAGAGCAACTAATCACTTTAGCCTTCCAAACAACTCCACAAAACAACTCACTATCACTCCCTTAAGTGTTTCTATGGAGCAAAAACAAGATTCAATGGTTGATTTGGTAGATTGGAGCAAGATTGAAGCAAAACTTGGAGAGCTTTTCCCTTTCTTTTTTTCTTGAAGTGGACGGCCAAAGAGAAGAGGAAAATGGTGAAATTTTGGTAATTTTTGTGATTTATTTGGTCAAATGGAAAAAGGTGAATAGTGGTCTTCAAGTCCAACCAATCACTAAGTGACACTTGTCACTTTATTTAATGCAAGTCTATCATTTTGTTTCCTCTCACACCAATCCAAATTGCAACCTCTACTTATCTCTTAACACCCGGTAAATTAATTCCAGTATCCAAAACTTAACCTAGTTGGCCGAATTTTACCGAACTTTCCGCACTAGTGGGTCCCACGTCCGATATACATTCTTATTTCTCAAAAACTAACCGATACTAGAAAAATCATTTAAAACCTATATTTACCCATAAAATTTATTTTTTTAAAATTTTTGAATAAAGAAAATGTGGAAAAACATGCAATTAAAAGAAATTAAAACCTAGAAATTAAGAAAAGTACGGGTCCTCACATACATACATACATATATACATATACACTAATAATAGTTCACCTGCTTTATACATGATTATAATATCCTAAAATATATTATTCTTTAGATACTAAAAGACTTTTGTGAAATTTTGATCATCAACATTATAATGTAGTATTTTTATGTTATTTATTTTCTTTAACCAGTTACTTTTAAAAATTTTATTAAATGGAAAGAGACAAAAAGCGTTCGAATGTAGTTTATATGTCCCTTAAGATTAAATTTGGAACCATGAACCAAACATTTTTTTTGATTTATTACTTGAACTCTAACATATCAAACATTGATAATATCATGTTTTACCAAAATTGTTATGTATTTGTGATTTTATTCCATATAAACCATAATAGTTACAATTTTTATAAACGAAGAATATAATTAAGCTAAAAAAAATAAACATATAATGTAATTTGAATTCTTTGTATTCTTTTTGCTATTTTTGTCAATAATGGAGTATAAATGATCCACCACATAAAGTTTTTTTTTTGGCTTATACATTCTAATAATTGAAATTTCATAGATAGAGATAGTTGAATTTTTTCTATTTTTTTAGGAAATCCAATGCAAAGCAAAAGTAACAAGTCTACTTTTTTCATATGAACACAATACTTTTGGTTTCAATATGATTGTTTTTGCTGACTGTGGAATTGGAATGAGAATTCTGGCTAATTAACAATTTTAATATTAATTTTTAGTATATTGAAGTGTTTTATTTTTTAATTGCGAGTTTTTAATCCATAACTGCTACCATTATTGTCAATTATTGGAATGCGCTAAATCTGTCGAATTACAATTCTTAGCATAATGAAATTTACTTAACTTTAAAACTTTTCATTTCATAACTGCTACCATTATTCACTAATATTGCAATACAATAAATATATGTAATCATTAGAAAAATAAGGGTATTTTGGGCATCACAAAAAATAATTTGGATATCATTCTTTATTTTAAGTTTACTCTTATTATAATTCATATTTTCATTGGAGATGGCTTTTACATGGCTTGATGAATGGACTTGGTTTACTCAAACCAATACAAATGAAGTATTACTATTTGTTGCCAATAACAATGTCTTCCCTTGGATATCAGTGATTTGGATGTTGTCTTTGATCAAAAACTCGACGGGATTTTAATATATGTACAAGTTAAAAATCCGAAATACACCCGTTTCAATGCAAGTATACAGGTCAACTAGTAGTTTAGGATATATATCGGGTTGATCCCACGAGAAAGATTGAACAATTACCGGTACTACTAAAACTTCTCTATTATTTAGACTATCAATGAATTATAACAAATAAAACCTACTGAACTTATACAAGAAAATAACAAATGAAAACTCCTTACGTTATGGTATTTGTGAGGACTTGCCTTTTGGCTGAACTAGCCACTGCCCCTTGTTACCGATCGACTCGAGCCAGAAGCGGACTCGGTCGGGCGATATGGTGACCTGGGTGAACGTTTGGTATACTCGAGTATTACCTTGAAGTCTGGTGGAGCATGGCAAATGTCTGGGAAGGGGGTGAATGAAATGAACGAACGAACGAGGGTTTTACTTACAAAAATGCATTTTCAAGTGAATGGAGGAATAAGGGGAAATGTCAGGAGAACGAACGAACGAACGAATGAACAAATGGCTCCTAGTGAGCCTGTATCCTTTTAATGTATGTGTTATTATCGCTTTCCATTGTAAATGTTACTTGAATTATTGAAATTCTATATTTAATGTTTTGGATGGATTGCTGCTTATGTGTTCGGAACCACACTGAGCTTTTAGCTCATCCCTTTAGTTTTGTTTTCCTTAACAGGGGAAGGCGAGCAAGGACGAGAGCTCTGTATAGACTAGCTTGGTCTAGTTCTTTTGTTTTGTAATGGTTCTCGCCCTAGTGCTTGGCACGGGCTGGTTGTATGGTGAATTGAGAACCTTTGTATCTTCGACGGTTGTACTTCCTTCTGAGATAACAATGTATATAATTTTGTTTTAAGTTTTGGATCCTTGTTTTGCTCTTTCTTGTGGTTTTATTTCTGAGTTGCTTGAGTGAATGACTGAGTCCCGGCGAGAGCTGGGCAGGCGGTCCGCCGAACCCTTTGGTTCGCCTTAGGGGGAGGTGGGGCTGTCACAGTATTCCTAACCACTCATGCAAGTGCTATGTTTGGATCATTGAGTACTAATATCTAGGCTAGCTATGGTGTAATTTCTTTATGCATATGAATCCTATTTTCGTTGTGAATCAATTATATTCGTAACTAATCCATACCTATTCTCATGGTTATGAAATTAGCTACGAGTTCATTTCTTCAATGAAATTACATGAAATGAATTACTAAAACCACATAGGTGCACCTCTACTCTCGTGAGTGTACTCCCTATGTTTAGTACTTTTTGATCCAGTGTTAAATCTCAATTTTTATTGGAGAAACAACACCTTAGATAATCACAATTAATGGTACCAGATTAATTACGATTTAAAGAGCTAAAATGCTAAATAACTTGCTTAAATCATAGCAATCAAATAGCCAAAGAATAAACACTAACAATCATACAAAATTCAACCAAACTAAAGGCTTAAACTTTTAAAGACACATAATAAACACAAAATTCAGAACTTGAATATTAACCATATTTAAGAATCCAATACAAAAGATAAAGAGTTGGAGAAGAGATAACCCATGTCACTTGAGCTTTAACTCCTCCTTCTTCATCTTCATCTTCATCATAATCTAGCTACTATACAAGAAGGATGATTTGTAAGAATTGATTTCCAGTTTTCATGCTAAAATTGTCCTGTTTCTGACCGTGTCTGTTAGTCCATGTTAGAGGCCGAATCAGCCTCAGGTCAAAACATAAAAGTTGTAGGAAATGATATTTTACAACTTTCTGAAAAATTTTAGCTCAATAGGAGCATTGTAACATGTGAAATGACTGAAATACCCTTGACTGTCCATAAGCCCTGTTTTGCGGACAGTTTTCTGTTTTCGTGGAGATTTCCATTTTTGACCCTGAAAAAGCATGATTTGGATTTTGTGGTCTTCATAAGGAATGTAGGTATATGTCTTGGCTTCGAAACGCCATATGATTCGTTTCAATCCGATAAGTGTAACTTCAGTTGTGGTTGTTATGCTGAAAGGTGTTTTATAGCCTATAATTTGTATGTGAAATTGTGGTTGTTTTGGAATGTGATTTGGTGTTTGATTGTAGGATGGAAATTGAAGAAATTAAGGGGAAATGCTGTCCATTTATTTTCTTGAAGTTTGAATAAGTAAAAGTGAGATTTGAAATGTGATTTGGGGATGCGTTGGACTTACTTGTCTTAGACTTACTGAGGTCCACTTTAGTGGTGTTATTTGAGCTAGATTCCATTTGAACTTGTACTTTTCCGCATGGTGAATGTGACAACCGTTTTAAACATGATACTTAGATACAAATGTCAAGTTTTGAAGTTCAAATGTTTACTCATTTTCTTTCCGAATCAAAGAAGAGTTGTATAGGGTTTCTCGGTCACAAAACCTAATTTTCTCAAGCGAGGCTTTAGGTGTGAATTTAGGGTTTGTTTATTTTCTTTTTCATATGATTTTACTCAAAACACTTATTATACGTTATTTCTTTGCATATGTGTTAGTTTTGAGCCAAACAAAAAGCTTTGCAAAAATTTGAAACAAATGCTTTTTCATATCTAGCCGTGTATCTGGCCAAGTCCTAGCCGGATTGACAGGGGAACAAGAAAAAATTGGGATTGCTCACTGCCTTGAATCCGACCGAGAATCCTGCCAAGTTCTGGCCGGATTGTGACGTGACACTGTTCATTTGTTTTCCGCGGGAATTTTCTAAAATTTTTTTTTGAGTATAGTTTTGTGGTTGGTTTGGGGAAACTCTTAGTTACTCATGTTCTTTGGTTTAAATGTACTCTTTTCACTTTAAAACTCATATTTATATAGTGTACTAGTACGTATTCGAATTTTCTTTGAATCACTTAAATCTTTGATGGTTGAAGCATAATGGGTCTTTTTGGTTATTATTAGGGTTCCTCGGTGATTGAGGGTATTACCTGGAGGGTTACGTTGGATGTTATTTTGTGTAAATAGGTGAGTGTTCTTTGTTTGTTATGTTTCCGTTAACTATATGATTTGTTGTGGATATTTGATTAAATGATCAATGTTTGTTAAAAATGAATTTTACTAGGCGAGTGTGTACTTTATCGCACTCGACCTAAATGAAATGCGAAATTTTTAATGTTTAAGTGATTAAATGTTAGTTGCGCATGAATGTAAGCCTTTTGGCTGAATTGGGCCTTTGCCCTTCGTTGCCGGTAGACTCGAGCCAGAAGTGGACTCGGTCGGCCGATTTGGTGACCTTGGGTGAAAGTTTGGTATACTCGAATATTACCACATTGTCGGGTGGAGTCTAGCCAATGTCCAGAAGGGGGAAAGATGAAAAGAATGAACGAGTGACAATGTCAATGGCGGGGTTTTCACTTACAAAATGCATTTTAAAATTATCGGAGGAATAAGGAAATGAAAGGTGAATGAAAGAACGAAAGGCTCCATATGAGAATGTATCCTTTTAATGAATGTGTTATCATTGTTTTATATTGTTAATGTTTCCTAGATTACGTGTTATTACATGACTAATGTTCTTGTTTAAATTGATTATGTGTCTGGAACCTCACTGGGCTTTTATCTCATTCCGTTAGTTTTGTTTTCCTTACAGGGGATACGAGCAATGGCGAGAGACCTGTATAGAATAGTATAGTCTAGTTTTTGAATTTTGAATTTTGTAATTTGTACTCGCTCTAGTGCTTGATTAGGGTTGGAAGTATTGGAACTTAAAACTTTTGTTATATTTGGGTTGTATTTTATTGCGAGAAAGAAATGAATGTAAGTATGCGTTTCAAGTTTGGGATTTGGTTTTGTTTTATTTTTCCTCGAGATTTTATCTTATTTTGTTTGAAGTGAATGAACGAGTCCTGGCGAGAGTTGGGCAGGCGGTCCGCCGAACCCTTTGGTTCGCCTTAGGGGAAAGTGGGGCTGTCACAGATGGTATCAGAGCTCCTATCGAGCTCGTGCCGGGAGAGGGTTCTCGGACTGTGGGGATTGGCTTGTTAAGTGTGGAACAAATGTCTATTGTTGGGGATCTTAGATATGTATATTGGGTAGAAATCTCAAAAGTGGTTGATTTCCTCTTGAGCGTAGCTAACTCGAGTGGGAAAATGATCATATTTTCGGATTCTTGTACCCGAACACCAAAGAGTGATACCTTTATGATAAGTCGATATCCCGAGTAATATGAGAGTAAGTTTGAATGGCAAAAATCAAGACACGGGGAATGCGAATAGTCTGGATTTAGGATATATTGAAGATATTGGGGACCCTGATTACTCACGCGTATGTACTTGGTTGTACTTCGTCATGTTTTGATTAAGTATAGTGCCTGAACAATACATAGGGTTAATGTCTCATAGGATGTGTGAATTGCTATGATATGTATATAAAGAAAGTGTGTTATTTTCAATGAATTTATTAATTTTCATTTTATGATTTGAAAATGCTTTTATTGAACCTTATAACTATTTTATTTTGCTTATATTTATTTACGAATAAATATATGAATTTACGAATAAATGTATGAATTTCGAGGACGAAATTCTTTTAAGGATGGGAGATTGTGCTACCCAGAATTTTAGGACAATGTTTTTCCCTCGTTCTTTTAAAATTTCGATTTATTTCTTTTGTTTTAAAAACATTATTTTTTTTATTGGACACTTTAAATTTAAATCAAAACCCTAGTTTTACTTGTGACTAAAAGGTTATTATGTAATTGAGTTTATGTATGACAATGCATATTTTATTATAGGTAATTATTATGGTTGGCTGGTTAGTAGATTAATGAAATGTAATTAAGCTTGTGAATTTCATTAAGTTAGTGATCGATGGAGTTAATTGTAAAGATTAAAAGAAGTTGGGGTCATAGTGTGAGGACTAGCAAAGTAAGATTATTAGTAACATCAAAACTTCTAGGATCTTCCTAAGTTTAAATTTGATTGGTGGAGAAAAAGTCTAAGTTGACTATTGGCTTAAATATCTTCTATTGTTAGTAAATAAAAAACAAAGCCAAAAATTAAGAGGAAAAGAGAGAGAGGGCCGAGAGCTCTATGGGAGGTTCAAGAGGAAAAGTTTCAACTTTGGTTTCTTGATTTCTTGCTCAATCTTGCAATCTAACCGATAGCTTCACCAAATAATCCATAGAAATTGCTTAGGAAGGTGGATTGCTATCTTGGAGTGGAGTGTTTTGGTGGTTCAAGCTTCCTAGGGGTTGTTGTGCTTCTCTAATGCTAGGTAAGGTTGGTATTAGTTCATGTTTGTGTTCTTTATTGGTTTACAAGTGAAAGTTATGGCTTGTTTAGGTAGATTTCATGATTTTAGTAGTGGTTATAGTAAATTCCAGCCTTCTAGTGTAATTTTCAGCTTTGGTTGGTGAAATGGATGGTTGTTCTTGGAGTTCATGTCATGGTAATGCTTATTCTTAGTGTATGGAAGTGAATTCATGGTTAAAAATTGTTGGGTTTGTAGCATATAAAATTTCGGTCAGCAAGAAAGGTGATTTGTAAGAATTGATTTCCAGTTTTCATGCTGAAATTGTCCTGTTTCTGACCGTGTCTATTAGTCCATGTTAGAGGCCGAATCAGCCTCAGGTCAAAACATAAAAGTTGTAGGAAATGATGTTTTACATGTTTAGTCCATGTTTAGCTCAATAGGAGCACTGTAGTATGTGAAATGACCAAAATACCCTTGACTGTCCATAAGCCCTGTTTCGCGGACAGTTTTTTGTTTTCGTGCAGATTTCCATTTTTGACCCTGGAAATGCATGATTTGGCTTTGGAGGTCTGCATAAGGAATGTAGGTATATGTCTTGGCTTCGAAACGCCATAAGATTCGTTTCAATCCGATAAGTGTAGCTTCAGTTGTGGTTGTTATGCCGAAAGGTGTTTTATCGCCTATAATTTGTATGTGAAATTGTGGTTGTTTTGGAATGTGATTTGGTGTTTGATTGTAGGATGGAAAGCGAAGAAATTAAGGGAAAATTCTGTCCATTTATTTTCTTGAAGTTTGAATAAGTAAAAGTGAGATTTGAAATGTGATTTGGGGATGCGTTGGACTTACTTGTCTTAGACTTACTGAGGTACACTTTAGTGGTGTTATTTGAGCTAGATTCCATTTGAACTTGTACTTTTTCTCATGGTGAATGTGACAACCGTTTTAAACATGATACTTAGATACAAATGTCAAGTTTTGAAGTTCAAATGTTTACTCATTTTCTTTTCGAAACCAAGAAGAGTTGTATAGGGTTTCTCGACCGTAAAACCTAATTTTCTCAAGCGAGGCTTTCGGTGTGAATTTAGGGTTTGTTTATCTTCCTTTTCATATGATTTTACCCAAAACACCTGTTATACGTTATTTTTTTACATATGTGTTAGTTTCGAACCAAACAAAAAGCTTTGCTAAAATTTGAAACAAATGCTTTTTCATATTCGGCCGTGTATTTGGCCAAGTCTTTGTCGGATTGCTGGCCGAATTGATAGGGAAAGAAGAAAAAATTGGGATTGCTCACTGCTTTGAATCCGGTCTAGAATTCGGTCGGATATCCGGCCAAGTTCTGGCCGGATTGTGACGTGACACTGTTCATTTGTTTTCCGCGAAAATTTTCTAAAAACTTTTTTTGTGTATAGTTTTGTAGTTGGTTTGGGGAAACTCTTAGTTACTCATGTTCTTTGGTTTAAATGTACTCTTTCCACTTTAAAACTCATATTTATATAGTGTACTAGTACGTATTCGAATTTTTTTTGAATCACTTAAATCTATGATGGTTGAAGCATAATGGGTCTGTTTGGTTATTATTAGGCTTCCCCGGTGATTGAGGGTATTATCCGGAGGGTTACATTGGACGTTATTTTGCATAAATAGGTGAGTATTGTTTGTTTGTTATGTTTCCGTTAATTATATGATTTGTTGTGGATATTTGATTAAATGATAAATGTTTGTTAAAAATGAATTTTACTAGGCGAGTGTGTACTTTATCGCACTCGACCTAAATGAAATGTGAAATTTTCAATGTTTAAGTGATTAAATGTTAGTTGTGCATGAATGTAAGTCTTTTGGTTGAACTAGACCCTTACCCTTCGTTGCCGGTAGACTCGAGTCAGAAGCGGATTCGAATGGGCGATTTTGGTGATCTTGGGTGAAAGTTTGGTATACTCGAGTATTTCCACATTGTCGGGTGAAGTCTGGCCAATGTCCAGAAGGGGGAAAGATGAAACGAATGAACGAGTGACAATGTCAATGGAGGGATTTTCACTTACAAAATGCATTTTAAAATGATCGGAGGAATAGGGAAATGAAAGGTAAATGAAAGAATGAAAGACTCCATGTGAGCATGTATCCTTTTAATGAATGTGTTATCACTAATTTATATTGTTAATGTTTCCTAGATTACGTGTTATTACATGACTAATGTTCTCGTTTAAGTTGATTATGTGTCTGGAACCTCACGAGGCTTTTAGCTCATTCCGTTAGTTTTGTTTTCCTTACAGGGGATGTGAGGATCTCAAAATTGCATTAATTTCTGAAAATTAAAATCAAAATATTATTTAAATGTTGAAATTATTAAATAATATGTATTTATATTATTAATGATGTTTTCACTTATATAAATGTTATATTTTAATTTACATGAATTTTTTTTTAATTTATTTGACGGTTCGCGCTCGGCTAAGCATTAGGGTGAATTTTTGCGCACTGATGCGCAATGTAGCCCTAAGTTGAAATGTAGGGTATGTAGAGGTTATAAAAATGTACAACTAAGCTAAGGAAATGTGAAATGGGGAATTCCCACCAGTAGATAAAATTCTCGCGCGTAAACGCGATTCAATTCAAAATTTCCCCACCCTTAATGGCAGGCCCAAAAGTCAACAAACCTATACTTTAGCTTACCTTCATTTTCAACCTATCTTCTCCCAGCTTTCACGTCCATATCTTCCCTCCAAGCTCCCGATCCTCTGGTGCAAGAAGAAGCAGAAGCCGCTGCCATTCCAAGCTTCTAACAGCCTTCCATCCTCAGCCATTCACACCCCAATCTTCAAGCTTCCATTTCCAGCTTCCACCTCCATTCTTGGCTGCTGTCTCGACCGAGCAAGGAGGAGGAAGATCGCTGCTGCTGCTGCCGGCGTTGCGTCGGACCAGGGGAGAAGGAGAAACCAGCTGCCATTTTTCTTTCCTCCAACCACAGAACCTTCCAAGCTGACT
Organism: Coffea arabica; assembly: GCF_036785885.1. Classification (NCBI taxonomy): domain Eukaryota; kingdom Viridiplantae; phylum Streptophyta; class Magnoliopsida; order Gentianales; family Rubiaceae; genus Coffea; species Coffea arabica. The sequence goes on from NC_092313.1 coordinate 39,615,483, forward strand.
CAAAAACCCCAGACCCAAGCTTCTCTTCACCTTAACGTTTGCTGCTGTGTTGCTGCTGTCGGTGGTCAGACCGAGAGGGAAACAGAGAGCAAGGGAGCCGGCTGACCCTCTGTGGTTCTAGGAGCAACTTGAGGAACTAGACAATACCTTTAGCTAGTAAACAACCCACTTGAAGGTAACAAACTCCAGCTTAGCACCTTAGCCAAAATTTTCAGATTTTTGCAGCTTTTGGTTCTTGAAATGTTAGCTTGCGTTGGTGAAACTTGTTGGGTTGCTGATCCTCTAAGCTAATGATTGATGAAGCTAGAGGTGTTTTATGTGTTTATATGTGTGTTTTGTGGTGGTTAAATGTTGGGAAAATTTTAAGAATGAAAATGGGGTGCTGGCCGGATGAGGGAGCAATTTTCCAGCTTTGTTACCGGTTGTTGTTTTGCAATTTTTGCTTAGGTAATGAACTGGATTGCTTGTTGGGAGGTTAGACTAATTAGTTGTGATTGTTATGGACTTAAAGTATGAGTTATAAGTTGAAGATGGTTGAGCAAAAAGAGGAGAAAATTCTGCTCTGCTAAACCGAACCAGCAGGCCTGTTTTTCTTCCATTTTTACCCGAAATTTTGAGCTGGATTTTGTGAAGTTATTGAGCTATTTAAATCGTGTATATGTTCACCTATATGTGTAGACCAGTTTTGGTGAAAATGTAGCTTTGGTGCAATGGGAAATTTCATTGAAAAATCAAAGAGAAAAATGCCCCTTGAGCTGTCCGAAAAATTCTGGAAATTTCCAGATTTTTGGGCGAATTTGGGGTTTGGTTTTGACAAGTTTTTTTTGAACCATTTGAGCTGTAAACATGTTAACTTATATGTGAAGTATTGTTTGGGTAAAAATGTAGCCTTTGAGTAGTTGAAAAAGTTTGGACAAATTGAAGAGAAAATGGACTGCTTGTACCGAATGCACTTGAAAATTTTTCCAGCTTTGCATGAGACATGTTGAATGATTTTCACGTTAACATGAACGCAATTTGACTTGTGTTTAGTTAAGGGGTGTGTATAGCTCAATTTGGGGACAAAATTTAGTAGAGTTTACGTTCAAAAAATGGACCAAAATTTTATTCTTCACGAGGCTACCCAAAACAGAAATTTTGTTTGAAATTACAAATGATTTTGACGTTTGGATTTCATTTTGGTTAAATGTGGACTAAATCTGTCCCGAAAATATTTTCTAGCATTAACCTTTGTTACTAGGTCCACTTCGAGTCAATAACCTTGAATTTTATTAGACCAAATGCCCTATTTCAAGAAGTATGCCAAATCTGGAAATTTTCTTGAAAACTCAAGTTTTTTTGCCTTCATGAAAATCGTGGAACCAAGTTGGTCAATGGAATTTGGTAAACTTAAGGAGTTTCTATTTTATAGAAATTCCAACGACTAGTTTTACTTGGTTTATATGATTTCCTCTTAAAGGAATTTCCCAAGATATTTTTGGGGAAAATTAGAAGGGAAAATTTCTCTAAATGGGTAAATGTGATTTTTCTCAACCTGTGACACCAAAGTGGTGTTAATTGCTTATATGACTCTAGAACTTGGTTACTGAAATATTTGACGAATTTAGCAAGTTTTTGGTTTTAAAGAAACCTCAAAATTTAATTTCATTCGAAATTTGTGGATTTCACTTTGAGAAAACGATTAATACTAGTTTGGGATTTTTGAGTGAAATTAAATGCTAGTTGACTCGAGTTAAATTCGCCAACTCAAAAGTGGAAATTTATGTGAAATATTTGTATGATTTTAGGAGTTGGTGAAGAGCACTGTGACGACCCCACTTCCCCCTAAGGCGAACCAAAGGGTTGGCGGGCCGTCTGCCCAGTTCTCGCCAGGACTCACGCAAGCATTCTAACCCAAAACCTTCCGACGATTAACCTAAGCTATTACAAAAATGATTCTTCCGAAACAAATCGATTTCTATCACCACATTAACTTCAGAGATAGCAGTGTACTAAAACAGCCAGTCAACGGCTCCTAAACATCCCATGCGTTACAACCAGGGAATAGGGTCGTGCAATTCGGATATACAAATAACATTCATACAAACCAGATATCGAAATTAGGTTTTACACTTTTCCAGCTTCAAGTGGCAATCTAAAACAAAAGTACATAATTCAAGTTGAAGCATAACACAACCCACACAATAGCCGTAATATCCATTACATCCAAAAGAAAAGAAACATAAGTAAGTTCAAGGCTTTCAGTTTCCAGAACCTGTCAAGGAAAACAAATAAACGTGGGGTGAGCTAAAGCTCAGTGGTGCCCCAAAACATGCACTCACATAAATCAAACAACAGATAACAATTTAAACAAATTTAATCAATTAAGAAAGCGTATAACAGCACAAGGTAGGATACAGGGGCTCTCGGGAGCCATTCTCCTCGCTTGATCAGATACCCTCGTAGTTGACCCTCCGTCCACTTTCACTACTTATAGTCCATGTAGATCCACTTATTTTAATCCTAACCCGTCACCATTCATACCTCTGCTTCGGGCCCGAACTTCGTCTACCGACGCAGTATACTCGAGATATACCCGTATAAAATTAGTCGAGGGATTCACCCACCGACGTTATGGTAGTTGGATTCACGAGTCGAGGGATTCACCCAACGACGCAACTACATTTAGATTCACGGATTCATAAGTTATGGTAGTTGGATTCACGAGTCGAGGGATTCACCCAACGACGCAACTACATTTAGATTCACGGGTTTATTAGAAAATGTTTCACACACGTCACCACTCGAACGGCTAGTGCGATAAAGTACACACTGCTCACTTCGATGGATCAGATGTAACGCCCCACTTCTCCCTAAGGCGAACCAAAGGGTATCCGCGGGACGCCTGCCCAGCTCTCGCCAGGACTCACTACAATCCATCATTCAAGAGCTCGAAATACTATAAGTAACTTCAATACATAATTAAAGTACTTCAAATATCTTACACTTACAACTATGTAGCTTTCAAACTTAAATACAATCCAACGGAAAAGAGTACTATAGCCATCCGTTATAATGTAACTCAAAGTCTTCAAAAGAGAACAATCTAGTACTACTCACGAGCACCCTTGGTCTCTAACCCTGAAAAGAAATCCACAACGTGGTATGAGCTACACAGCCCAGTGAGGTTCCAAGACACTCTAACAGTTCAAATAAATCAAGTAAGTTAGGCATATCATATGCATGGTTCAAGGTTACATAATGGCGTGTTATCATGAGACAATAATCATTGTACAGGTAATTTGAGCATATCATAGGTATGGCACGTTTTCATAAAACGGTTATCATTATGTAAAATAAACACACATTGAAGGATAAGGTGTTCCAGTGGAACTCTGTCGGTCATCTGCACCTTATGACTTCCGGATCCCCTCGGTTTGACTGGCCATCACCTTATCCCTCCAGTGGTAATACTCGAGTATACCGAAACGGTGTCCCAAGGTTCCAACCTACCCGACCGAGCCCAGTCCTGGCTCGAGTAGGTTAGTAACCATGAGCAGGGCCCAGTTCAGCTTAGAGCTTACAACATGCGCAAGTAATCAAGTAATTCGGCAAAAGGTAAAATTCATCATTTGAGTAGGTCGAGTGAGATAAAGTACACACTCGCCTAACAATGATGGACAGCTTCATATAACATGCGATTCATGATAATCAAGTGATCAAGTAAGTTGGTGATCACGTAAGCAGATAATCAAGTAAGCAAGTAGCCGAATAGATTAGAAAACGGTAAGTAAACATGGTTAACGGTAAACGGTTAACGGTGGTAATTACGGTTAATTGGTAGACATATGTCATTTTAATAGGCCACCATTGGCCGTTTTCACTTTTCAACGTAAGAGTCGAGGAGATTCACTCCAACCTACTTATGCTGTCATAGCATAATTAATCATTTAAACACATCATGTAGATATGCTCTCCAAGCATTTCATATCTAGTATTTCAAGTAATCACATAAATATGCTTTTTAAGCATTTCATATCGAATAGTTCAAGTAGTCACGTAAATATGCTCTTCAAGTGTTTCACATCGAATAGTTCAAATATACATATTTCAGGTATTTCATGTCGAGTAATTCAAGTATACCTTATTCAGATATGCATGAGTGTGGTAAATACTTAACATATAGTAGTTAACACTTAATAATCATGGGTTATGCATGTCATAGACTTATTCCAATTACGTATTCCTATATGGAACACTCACCTATAGCAACAAGAGAGTAATACTCAAACAATGTCTAGGCGTCCACTTCGAGTTCCTCTTGAAGGTCCCCTTGAGCGCTTGGGCAAATAACCATTAACTATTATACACTATCACTTAGAACCCCTACTTATCAAAGAAGGTTATACAATCTAAGGGGAATTCATTAATTGGGCCTTAATTATTAATAATCGAGGCTCAAGAGTAAAGTTTTAAAGTCTAAAGAGAGAGACTAATATTTTCCATGAAATCGAGTTCAAAATGTTCAATCGGTATCGAGAAAAGAAGGCAAGTTTCCAAAATCTCATTTTCTAAGAAATTGACAAATTTCAGCTTTGGGTGTCAATTTTAGAAAAATCGTATCTTGCACTATGTAGGTCCAAAATTGGAAAGCTTGATACCGTTGGAAACTTCTTCAAAAGCGCTAAAAGTTCCTAGAAGATACTTTTCCATGATTCCAAACAGAAGGTATTCAAAAATTGACTCAAAGTTGCTGCTTGGGACCATTTAGACAGTTTCGGGGTTGGTTTTTGACCATCTTTGGAAATCCGGCAAAATTCATACAATACGAACTAACCTCCGAAATTTAGAACTCAATTAGAGCTACAATCAAAGTTTAAAACAAAACAAACGGTACAAGAATTGAAGTTTTGAGTGCCAAGATATAGCAGCTCAAAGTTGGCTAAAAATTCCTCCTCGATCAAGAATTTCCAGATTTAAACATGAACTTTGGGACTTTGTTTGAACATCTAAACAGACTCGAAATGGCACCAAATTTGGTATGATTATACTACCATATAAGGGCTATTCCTCTGTCAAATTTCATAGAAAAATATGCACGGAAAGTCACTTAACGAAATCACTCAAGTTTCCAAATTTTTAAGGCAAAGCTGCCTCGTGTATGAAAATTTCCTTTTCTAAACTTTTGACCAAGGGAAGATACCTAAAACATGTCTCGTTTATGATAATCAGGTCTAGCAAGAATTCAAAATACATTTGATAGGTGATTTACATCAAGAATTTCGAAATAACAAGTCCCAAATCATTGTTAGTTACAAATCTGTCCAAGTGGAAAATTCTATCACTGTAGCTGTTTCAAACTTTGGCCACAACTCACTCAATTCAACTTGGAATTGGGCGTGGTTGATGGCGTTGGAAAGCTCTCTCATAAAGATGAATTTTCTAAGAAGAAACCATTTTCAAATTCCATTCACAAACAGCTCGTTTGTGAGCATCAAGATACAAGTCCTGTCCTGTCTCCTGGAGAGAAACGAAACAGGACAGTGACTTTCAATCGAATGGTGTTGCTCACTCAAGTGGAACCAGAACGTGCAATTGGTACCAATGGAAATCTGGGAATGTCTAGTTTCCAATGCCACAAACGGCACTTGATTTCGACATCGGAGCAAAGAGTTATAGCCGATACAAAATGACTGCCTGGGCAATACGGGATTCATTTTCCAGTTTTGCTAACTTTGGAAATCAACTCATTTGACCAACCAAATCATGTTATTTTTCAATGAAATTTTGTACACACTCACACTAACATGTAAAAAATATAATCAAGTCATTAGAACCTCAAAATTGTGCACAAAATGGTCGGACAAGACAGGGGTAAATCGGTCACTTTTGCTCCAAGCACCTCCTATGATTTTCTACCAACAATACAACATTAATCCACTAATTTAAGCACTAAACCACCATTAAATCCATCATCAAGCATGAGATCAGTCCTCAAGACAAAGGTGGGAGTTCATAGAGCCCACCCATTTCATTTTACACCATAAACAAGCTACCCAAATGCAAATACTACCTTATACATGTAAGATGATCTTCATAAAGCAAGATTTAAGTGTTGGATTAACACCTACTTGATTAGAGGATGAAGGCAGAAATTTCGGCCCCTTAGATGCTCAAGAAAACCGTGGATAGCAGCCCTCTTTCTTAGCTTGATGTAATCTCCAAGTAATTAGCTAAGAGTGGTTGAAATTTGAAGTGAAATGGAGAAGATTTGGTGAAGAAATTAGGATGGAATTGGAGTTGTTTTTCTCCTTTGTTAGCCGGCCAGATGAGGAAGCAAGAGAGAGAGAGAGTGATCAGATTTTAGCTTCCAAGAGAAGGTTCATTTGTGTGGCCCATAATTGTGCAAAAGTCAACCCTACTAACGCGCGCACTCGCGCGCGTTTCGTGCTCGATTCCTCTCGCGTTTGTTTCACTAGTGCACTAAACCTCTAATGCACTTATATTCATATAAATATCATTCACTCTTAATTATCTCAAAATAAGGGTCTAAAGTTCCTAAATTAAAATCACGCGTGTGAAAACGCGTATCTCCAATCTGAGCGCGATAACGCGAAACTTCCGAGAAATTCTTATAACGATAATACTAATAACTATCACTTGAGTATTTAAACATTAAAATACCTAATTTAGGTCTATTATACAAATCTCCAATATTCCAAACTTATTGTACTCTCAATCAGTCAAGATTTCCAAAGACGTGTTCACTATTTTCACTAAACGAGCTTCCGGAAATTAATTTTTGAAACAAGTCATTTTAAAAATATAATGAAACTATATTTCCATGTAATTAGGTCTCAAGAGCTTAGAAAATAATATTCGGAGTAAAAGGCCAAATAAATAATTAAATAAGCGAGAAATAGGAGATTAAATAAGTAAATTTTGCGAGTCCTCACATCAGAAACCATTTGTTTCATTTTTGACAATTATCACATAGCGAGTTGATAAAGCGCTTAACCACATAAGCATAAAACAAGCAGGGACACTCACCAAAATTGAAGTTCAGAGTTCAAGCTGGGATTCAAAATTCCACGTCCTCGCTATACCCTAGAAAACCAGGTTTTAAAACTATAAGTGTTGTTATACGGTTCTTGGTTTATAAATACAAAGTTATTTGGTACATAACTAGTTTATCTACTCCAAATAAATCAACAATTTCCTTAGAGTTAAACTGATGAAAGTGATGAAATACTTCGTAGGATTTCTTCCTTTCTAGAGGTGCAAACCAGAACCAGTTTGCTTTGAATAAGATTTCATGCCAAACAAGTTTTCTGCGCCTTTTATTTAAAATTATTAAAATCAAGTTTGACCTTTAAAGTACAATTATAACACTTTCAATTTCTATTCTAGTTCCAGGTTTATAACTATAAAGGTTTATCGAGTATATAACTAGTTTATCGTTTCGAAGTAAATTCAAAGATCTACATAGGTTGAAACTTGGCAAAAGTAGTAAAAATGTTTCTTGTAGTTTTCCGTAAGATACTCTTCCTTATAAAGGGTAACTAGTATCATTTTCTTGAAATAAGTCGACAAATCTCTTAACAACAATGTTAGAAAGTTACTTTGAACATTTCTCTAAAGTTACGGCTTTTGCAAAAATTATCCTTAAAAACTATTTTTCCTAAAATAGGGTTTCTTGCCGAGCAAGTCTCCCAAGCTTTTCACTAAACTTAGCAAAGCTCGTATTTTGGAACTTTTCCTATAGTTAACTATCCAAGTGCAAAGCTTAAAGAAAGAAAAAGAATTAAAATAAGACTTAGAGTTTCCAAAAGCTATAGAACTTATTTACTATAGCTATCAAGGCTAGATTGAGCTAAAGAAAATTATCGAGTTGGAAAGTTTTAGGCAAAACACTAGATATGGAGTTTTATAATATAATACTAGCTGGAAAAATATTTTTGATTAATTTGATCACAGTTACTCGAGTTCGCAAGGTCGATACAACTTCCACAGCTCCGATTCCGTTTCGAAGTCATAATATGGATCAAAATATGGCAAAAATTCACATAGCAAATTACTAGAGTTTCGTCAATCATTAGCCCTAGCTTTCAACAATTGCATTACTGAATAAAATAAAATGATCAACCAAGGCTTCATCAATCATTAGCACTTGGTTTCAGCAAACCCATCATAAGCAAATAAAAATAAAAGTAAAGCCCCAAGACATTCCAGCAATTAACTTCCATCATCCAGTAATACTTTATAAAATCATTCCAATGGCCAAGGCTTCATCAATCATTAGCCTTTGACATCATCAATCACTACCAACCACAATTTAATCAAGGATTTAAACCACAAGTAGATTACAAGTTCAATCCAAATCAAAATTTAGTTTCACGAAGGAAATAGGACATTTATACCAAATAGTCTACTTTGAGGATTCACAGACAGCAGTATACATGGCGGAAAAATATGAAATTTCTACAGAATAAAGGCCCATGAATCTAGTTTCAGATGCCACTGACGGCACTTCAATCGGATTTTCCTACACCAAGATATATGCATTTTGCCTAGACTGGTCAGTAAAATCCGAAAATCTGGATGCTCTTGCTCACTTGTGGAAAAGCTCCTTTTTCTCTTTTTAAAACCATAAGGCTTTTATTCTAACCATCCATACAACTCTTGTAGAATTTTAGCACCACATTTTCCAGGCAATTTCAACCATTATGAACTCAAAGAATAATTTCACTTTCAAGCTGGGGAATTCTTACTCAAACTTTGGCAACTACAAGGAAAATTTCCAGCATTCGTATACCCACGTTTTTGGTTAAATCATTCGTGATATCAAATGTTTCATTGCTAAACAACACGTATATCTTAAGATACACCTTTTTCCTGTGTTTCGAAACCATTTTATGCTAAGGAAAATATTCAAACATCAACTAGTGAAATCCGGAAACAATTCAATATTTTCTGCTCAAACGTTTGGTTAGCTAAATTTTCCAGTAACCATTTATCTTGTATTAAAAATTTTCCTTGGTTTATTCAGTTATTTAATTACTCGAATTCGGCATATAGATACTCAATTTACTGGTTAACATTTCCAGTTCAAAAATTAGGTTTGAATCACAACCCAAAACATCGAATTTCCAAGAAAATCTCCAGCTAGCCTCGGTTTGAGCTGCACAAAAATCTGGTTGCATCTTGTTTTTATTTTTAGTTCTAACTCAATTAATTAACTATGTACAAAGCTAAAATTTCTTGTTATTTACTAGTTAATCAAGGTTAGAGGCTCAAAACAGCAAAGTTATACTACATGAGCTACATTACCCAAGATAACTCTCGGCAGAAACTTTTCCAGCAAAGCAGAATTTTCCTAAGCTCCTTAATTCATCATCCAATCACATAACTCCACATGCAAGGCCTTAATTGTATAAATCAACCAAGTTTCAGTTAACTAATCATAATCTCGGTTGCTTATCATCACAACAAAGCAGATTACATCATGCAATTCTTAAATCAGTTTTCGGCCAACCATTTTCTTATCAAAACAGAATTTTCTAGTGTTTTGATTTTATCAATCGACTGCATAAAATCCACATGCAAGGTCATAACTAGCTTAATCATCATATTGTTAGCTAGATAATCATAGGTATCAACTCAGTTCATCACAATGTAGAAGATTAGGTACTACATTTCCGATTTATGCTCACGGAAGTTCCACTTCATCAAAACAGAATTTCTTGCAACTTAATTTTGTCATCCAGCCACACAACCCCACATGCATGCTTATAAACAGCTTCATCAACCTATATTCAACTAGTTTAATTCCAGAAATTACCTCAGTTTAAGGCTTAGCTCACACGACAGGTAGCTGCAAAAAATTTTCCCTCGGCTGGCTATGGAATTCAGGTATGGCTGGGCTGAGCTTGGTTTGTGTAAGCTGTGGAGTTGGTGGGTGTGGTTGAGCCCAGCTGGTGGAAGATGATGAAGGAGATGGCAGCTCGGCAGTGGTGAAGGGAGTAAAGAAGCTCGCACGGTTACCTCTTACTCTCACCCTCTCACGGACAGCTCAAGGCCGCAACTCACACAACACTTTCTCTGGTTTCCTCTCTCAGCTTGCGGACAGAACAGAAAAAGGATTTGCAGCTCGCGGACAGCTCTCCTTTCCGATGATTACAAGGTGGTGGCTCACAAGGTTTTCTCTCTCCTTTACTTCGGTCTAAGGCAGAGGAAATGGAAATGGTGGTGGTTTGTGATATAAAAGTGAAGGGATAGAGAGATGGTGCCGCGGTTTTGGAGAAGGTTTTGAGTGTAGGGAGAGGTTGTGTATTGAAGTGGTGAAAGTTTTCATTGGCCGAGTAAGGAGGTGGCCTATGATATTGTCCGAAATCTGTTTTGAATCGCATGGTAATTTGTGGGGTAGTGGAGGGTAGTTTAGTCTTTACACATTCCTTCTAACGAACACTTAAGTCCTTGGTTCTAATTTGATCCCAAAAATTAATCCCAAGTATGATTTGATCGCCTAATTATACGCTAATCTTGCAAGGCTTTGATTATCGAAATCCTTACGTCCTAAGTTTACTTAGGGTACTTATGTCGTTTTTGTCTAAGATTTATCGATTACAATTTAATATTAAGGTTCCTAGTAATTCCTAACATTATTTAGCGATTAAATTAGTTATCAGAATTTCCAATTATTTATTCCCAAGAAATAGAGTTAGTTAACTCGAAATTTATTGATTTAGTATAATAAAGTCAAGTGAAATAATAATTTAATACAAGTGTGTCAGTTTGCACATAAAAAGTTATTTTTACGCACTTATTGTGAAAACAAAGAAGGATAAGACTATAATTATCGAAATTTTCGCGCCTTAAGTATGTTTAGTATATTAGTATCATATTTATCTAAAATTCATTGGTTTTCATCTTAACGCGGAAATTCCTATTAACATTTAACATTATTAACGATTAAAACTAGTTATCGGAAATCAAAGAATTTATTTTAAAGTAATAGAATTAATCCAACTCAAGAAATATTCATTTAGTATGGCAAACCGAATAATTCAATATTGGCACAATTATATTATTTATTACATAGAAATTATCTTTATACTTTTATTGCAAAACAATTAATTACAATACTAGAATTCAAAGAAATTAATTATTAGATCAATGAAATAGTTTACCATAGAAATATGAAGGTAATGTAACAAAACTAAGAAGTTTAGTAGTTTAGCACAATTCTTTTATTTTGCACCTAACGTTTATTTCTACGTACTCATTTAAAAACAATTGGACTTAGTGCTAAAATTTATTAAAGAATTAAAATGTAAATAAAATATGCACTGATATTTATATGTCTATTTTCAGGGTTCTCACAAGCACAATCTCGATCAAAGTTTGGAATTCTAGACTCTTCACTTGAGGTGAGTGTCTCTTGCATGAATCGTGTTTAACTGCTAGTTGAACTACTTGTTAAAAGTACTTGCTAGAGATATCATGAAATGTTATATGCTATGTGATTGCGTGAAATATCACAAGTACAAGTGTTGCAATGTCGATTGGAGCGTGGTCTCGTCGACTAAATAAACCAAACGGATGCACGTACCACGCTCTATTAGAGTGGGAGGTACCTCTCTGCCGTCTTGGTAAAAGTGCTTGCAAAATTCGTGTTGGAGTTGGACCCGAAAATAAGGGGGAAGTCGTTGCTAGGAGACGTGTAGATTAGGGAAAATGTCTACATGGAGATTAGATAGTGAAAGTTGACGGAGTGTCAACTACTATAAATTACCTGATCAAGCGCGAGGACTTTGGCTCCTGAGAGCCCCGTATCCTTTTCTTGTCATGTTACTTTGATTTCCTAAAGTTGTTAATTGCTTACTTGTCCATTTGTACTTGTTAAATTGCCCTATGTGAATTGCATGTTTCGAGGCACCACTGAGCTATTGGCTCATCCCTTCCAATTTGTTTTCTTTGACAGGTTTTGAGTTGCATGAAGTCTTGGAGAACTAGAAAAGAAATGTTATATTTTGAATGCCCACTTTTATATATGTACTTTGGGAAAACTTTAGTATCTTTTGGATGACTTTTGTGTCTTTGGAAAAATGTGAATCCTGTGGTGCTTCTGTGCCCTGGATTAGGAATTTTAAATTATAAATTAAGTTGAATTTAAGTATTTTAAGTTAGACATTTTCTTTGATGCTTGAAATTGTACTTTTGGACAGAGTAAGTTGAATGGTACGGTTTGTTTAAGTACTTGGCTTATGCGAGAAGTAAAGTTTATTTACGAATTATATTTGATGATGTTAGATGATTGAGTGAGTGAGTCCCGACGAGAGTTGGGCAGGCGACTCGCCGAACCGTCTGGTTCGCCTTAGGGGGAGGTAGGGCCGCCACAGGGGATACGAGCAAGGGCGAGAGACCTGTATAGTATAGTATAGTATAGTTTTTGAATTTTGCAATTTGTACTCGCTCTAGTGCTTGATTAGGGTTGGAAGTATTGGAACTTAAAGCTTTTGTTATATTTGGGTTGTATTTTATTGCGAGAAAGAAATGAATGTAAGCATGCGTTTCAAGTTTGGGAATTGGTTTTGTTTTACTTTTCCTCGAGGTTTTATCTTATTTTGTTTGAAGTTAATGAACGAGTCCTGGCGAGAGTTGGGCAGGCGCTCCGCCGAACCCTTTGGTTTGCCTTACGGGAAAGTGGGGCTGTCACAGATGGTATCAGAGCTCCTATCCAGCTCGTGCCGAGAGAGGGTTCTCGGACTGTGGGGATTGGCTTGTTAAGTGTGGAACAAATATCTATTGTTGGGGATTTTAGATATGTATGTTGGGTAAGAATCTCAAAAGTGGTTGATTTCCTCTTGAGCGTAGCTAACTCGAATGGGAAAATGATCATATTTTCGGATTCTTATACCCGAATACCAAAGAGTGATACTTTTATGATAAGTCGATATCCCGAGTAATATGAGAGTAAGTTTGAATGGCGAAAGCTAAGGCACGGGGAATGCGAATAGTCTGGATTTAGGATATATTGAAGATATTGGGGATCCTGATTATTCACGCGTACGTATTTGGTTGTACTTCGTCAAGTTTTGATTAAGTATAGTGCCTGAGCAATACTTAGAATTAATGTCCCGTAGAATGTGTGAATTGCTATGATATGTATATAAAGAAAGTGTGTTATTTTCAATGTGTTTTATTAATTTTCGTTTTATGATTTGAAAATGCTTTTATCGAACCTTATAGCTATTTTATTTTGCTTATGTTTATTTACGAATAAATATATAAATTTACGAATAAATGTATGAGTTTCTTCTTTTAAGGAGGGGAGATTGTGATACCCCTAATTTTAGGACAATGTTTTTCCATCGTTCTTTTAAAATTTTAATTTATTTCTTTTGTTTTAAAAACATTTTTTTTATTGGACACTTTAAATTTAAATTAAAACCCTAGTTTTACTTGTGACTAAAAGGTTATTATGTAATTGAGTTTATGTATGACAATGCATATTTTATTATAGGTAATTATTATGGTTGGGTGATTAGTAGATTAATGAGATGTAATTAAACTTGTGAATTTTATTAAGTTAGTGATCGATGGAGTTAATTGTAAAGATTAAAAGAAATTAGAATGATAGTGTGAGGACTAGCAAAGTAAGATTGTTAGTAACATGAAAGCTTCTAGGATCTTCCTAAACTTAAATTTGATTGGTGGAGAAAAAGTCTAAATTGACCATTGGCTTAAATATCTTCTATTGTTAGTAAATGAAAAACAAAGCCAAAAATTAAGAAGAAAAGAGAGAGAGGGCCGAGAGCTCTATGGGAGGTTCAAGAGGAAAAGTTTCAACTTTGGTTTATTGATTTCTTGCTCAATCTTGCAAACTAACCGATAGCTTCACCAAATAATCCATAAAAATTGCTTAGGAAGGTGGATTGCTATCTTGGAGGGGAGTGTTTTGATGGTTCAAGCTTCTTAGGGGTTGTTGTGCTTCTCTAATGCTAGGTAAGGTTGGTATTAGTTCATGTTTGTGTTCTTTATTGGTTTACAAGTGAAAGTTATGGCTTGTTTAGGTAGATTTCATGATTTTAGTAGTGGTTATAGTAAATTCCAACCTTCTAGTGTAATTTTCAGCTTTGGTTGGTGAAATGGATGGTTGTTCTTGGAGTTCATGTTGTGGTAATGCTTATGCTTAGTGTATGGAAGTGGTTAAAAATTGTTGGGTTTGTAGCATATAAAATTTCGGTCAGCAAGAAAGGTGATTTGTTAGAATTGATTTCCAGTTTTCATGCTGAAATTGTTCTGTTTCTGACCGTGTCTGTTAGTTCATGTTAGAGGCCGAATCAGCCTTAGATCAAAACATGAAAGTTGTAGGAAATGCTGTTTTACAGCTGCCTGCAATATTTTAGCTAAATAGGAGCATTGTAGCATGTGAAATGACCGAAATAACCTTGACTGCCCATAAGCCTTGTTTCGCCGACAGTTTTCGTGGAGATTTCCATTTTTGACCCTGAAAATGCATGATTTGGATTTGTAGGTCTTCATAAGGAATGTAGGTATATGTCTTGGTTTCAAAACGCCATAAGATTCGTTTCAATCCGATAAGTGTAATTTCAGTTGTGGTTGTTATGCCGAAAGGTGTTTTATCGCCTATAATTTGTATATGAAATTGTGGTTGTTTTGGAATGTGATTTGGTGTTTGATTGTAGGATGAAAAGTGAAGAAATTAAGGGAAAATGCTGTCCATTTATTTTCTTGATGTTTGAATAAGTAAAAGTGAGATTTGAAATGTGATTAGGGGATGCGTTGGACTTACTTGTCTTAGACTTACTGAGGTCCACTTTAGTGGTGTTATTTGAGCTAGATTCCGTTTGAACTTGTACTTTTCCGCATGGTGAATGTGACAACCATTTTAAACATGATACTTAGATACAAATGTCAAGTTTTGAACTTCAAATGTTTACTCATTTTCTTTCCGAAACAAAGAAGAGTTGTATAGGGTTTCTCGGCCGGAAATCTAATTTTCTCAAGCGAGGCTTTAGGTGTGAATTTAGGGTTTGTTTATCTTCCTTTTCATATGATTTTAACCAAAACACTTGTTATATGATATTTCTTTGCATATGTGTTAGTGTCGAGCCAAACAAAAAGTTTTACAAAAATTTGAAACAAATGGTTTTTCATATCTGGCCC
Organism: Coffea arabica; assembly: GCF_036785885.1. NCBI lineage: Eukaryota > Viridiplantae > Streptophyta > Magnoliopsida > Gentianales > Rubiaceae > Coffea > Coffea arabica. The sequence continues at coordinate 39,630,654 of NC_092313.1, forward strand.
TGTATCCGACCAAGTCTTGGCCGGATTGACAGGGGAAGAAGAAAAAATTGGGATTGCTCACTGCCTTGAATCCGGCCGGATATCCGGCCAAGTTCTGGCCAGATTGTGACGTGACACTGTTTATTTGTTTTCTGCGGAAATTTTCTAAAAACTTTTTTTGAGTATAGTTTTGTGGTTGGTTTGGGGAAACTCTTAGTTACTCATGTTCTTTGGTTTAAATGTACTCTTTTCACTTTAAAACTCATATTTATATAGTGTATTAGTACGTATTCGAATTTTCTTTGAATCACTTAAATCTTTGATGGTTGAAGCATAATAGGTCTTTTTGGTTATTATTAGGGTTCCTCGGTGATTGAGGGTATTACCCGGAGGGTTACGTTGGACGTTATTTTGCGTAAATAGGTGAGTACTCTTTGTTTGTTATGTTTCCGTTAACTATATGATTTGTTGTGGATATTTGATTAAATGATCAATGTTTGTTGAAAATGAATTTTGCTAGGCGAGTATGTACTTTATCGCACTCAACCTAAATGAAATGTGAAATTTTCAATATTTAAGTGATTAAATGTTAGTTGTGCATGAATGTAAGTCTTTTGGCTGAATTGGGCCCTTGCCCTTCGTAGCTGGTCGACTCGAGCCAGAAGCGGACTTGGTCGGGCGATTTGGTGACCCTGGGTGAAAGTTTGGTATACACAAGTATTACGACGTTGTCGGGTGGAGTCTGGCCAATGTCCAGAAAGGGGAAAGATGAAACGAATGAACGAGTGACAATGTCAATGGAAGCGTTTTCACTTACAAAATACATTTTAAAATGATCGGAGGAATAAGAAAATGAAAGGTGAATGAAAGAACGAAAGGCTCCATGTGAGCATGTATCCTTTTAATGAATGTGTTATCACTGCTTTATATTGTTAATTTTTGCTGGATTACGTGTTATTACATGACTAATGTTCTTGTTTAAGTTGATTATGTGTCTGGAACCTCACTGGACTTTTAGCTCATTCCGTTAGTTTTATTTTCCTTACAGGGGATACGAGTAAGGGCGAGAGACCTGTATAGAATAACATAGTCTAGTTTTTGAATTTTGAATTTTACAATTTGTTCTCGCTCTAGTGCTTGATTAGGGTTGGAAGTATTGGAACTTAAAACTTTTGTTATATTTGGGTTGTATTTTATTGCGAGAAAGAAATGAATGTAAGCATGCGTTTCAAGTTTGGGAATTGGTTTTGTTTTACTTTTCCACGAGGTTTTATTTTATTTTGTTTGAAGTGAATGAACGACTCCTGGCGAGAGTTTGGCAGGCGGTCCGCCGAACCCTTTGGTTCGCCTTAAGGGGAAGTGGGGCTGTCACAAATCACATAGTCAATTTATAGCTTTCCTCCTCCTATAATCATCTTTTTCTCAAAATTTTACAACTAAGAGGGACTTATTCTTACTTGATTTTACTTAAATAGTGAAAATGCCTTTTGACGCAAAAATCGACACTTTTAGGTGAAGATTTTTGGTTACTCAACATTTCACTTATTTAAATTGTTATGCTTACTCTTAAATCAAGTACCTTTTTACGCGAATGTCGATATTTAAAGATGCCAACCCCCAGTTACTTGGTACAAGAATCATTGAAGTAGAACAATTTTTATTTACTTTTTTAATCTTATTTTTCTCTCTTTTTTTTTTAAGAAAATAAATAGATTTTTCCTCATAGAAAATTATATAAAATTAATCAAAGGAGGAGTATAACCTTTTATCAACTATATCAATCACTTATTTGAAAAATTAAGTAAAGAGGAGAAATCTCCTTAAACATGCAAAATTGTAAGCATAATTTTCCTCACTTTACCAGATATATTTTCTAAAATGCAAAAATTCTAATTACATAATAACCATTTCAAAATTAAATGAGGATTAAACCTTCCAAAATACATATAACGTTTCAACAAATGTAAGAATTAGATATTTAAAGTTGGAACGAATTAGCCCTTTTTGAATAAAAATGCAAAAATTTGAAGAATTTTTGGGCCATAATGAAATATTAGAAAAGATTTTAGAAAAATTTTGACAGAGTTTCCCCTTATAAATGGATGAAACTTCCTGCCAACAAACCCAATTTTTGAGAAAATTATCCACATAGCAATATTTCCAAGCACAATTCCAACATTTCTAAACATTTAAATCTACAAAATATCATCACATAGCATTAAAATGCAAGTTCAAATATTTCCTTCCTCCACACTTAAAATTTACATTGTCCTCAATGTGAGAAAAGAAAAATAAATAAAGAGTAAAGAAAATGCTACTCATATGAACTTGCGCTATCCAAATCCATGGCCAAGTGATGAATTTCCAACCTTAAGAAGTCTGAAATCATTAAAACCACAATAGAGATGAAGATCAATTGGATTAGTTTACACAAAAGAAATAAGGAAAACCACTAAAAAATAAACATCACAAGCACTACGGAAAATAAAAGAAAAGCTAGCGGCAATGTCAAATGGTGACGAGCACTCCCTCAAGTAGTCACTTTGTGAGAACCTTGAAAATATATATATACATATATATATACATATTGCATTTGCATTTTAGACTTTTAATAAATTTTATTTTCATTTGCTCTTAAGTAAGTATGGAAAAAATATAATAATTCTTATGTTACAAATAATTTAATTGTGCAAAATATTAAACTATTTGAACTTTGCCAAGTTAAAATAATATTTCTTGATGTAGGTTATTTTATTTCTTTAATATTAATTCTTTGAATTCTGATCGCTAATTCTAAGTGTTAATAATGTTAAGTGTCAACGGGAACCTAGAATTAAGACGAAACCGATTTGAGGTCAAAACCCTTTATAATTACACTTAGGACGTTAAAATCTCGATAATTGAATTTTTGCGAGACTAGTATACTAGTAGGCTATCGAATTTCATTTGGGGTAAAATTTTAGAATTAGATTATGAGTGAGGAATTAAGTGGAAGGTCGGACAAGATGTTAAAAGACCAAATTAGCTTTCCTCCATCTCAAATTAACCATGCAGTCATGGAACCCATTGGGCAAGCTTCAAATCCAAGCACTTCCATCTTTGCCGGTTCCATTCTCCACTATATACACTCCACTATACACACTCCACTACACCAACTTCAATTCACCACAATACTTCCATTTCCATTTCCTTCTTCTGCTGTGAACCGAGAGTGAAGTGAGAGAGAGCCGAGCTCTGTATTTTTATTTTCTTCCTTCTCTGTCTGTAAGCTAGAGAGAAAAGAGAGAGACTTGCCGTTCTTCCTTCATTCCATCCGTGAGCTAGTGAAGAGGACCAAGAGCCAACACTTCCTCCATTTCGTTTGTAAGCTTGAGCAAGGGAGAGAGAGAGTCGGCAAGCTGCATTTCTGAACTGTCCGAGAGAGAGAGTGAGAGAGAAAGCAAGAGGTAGTTTGTGCGAGCTATCTGTCTTCATCTCCTTCATCACTGCCGAGAACTGACCATTTCCTTCCTCATCTTCAACCACTTCTGATCAACTCCAACAACCAACACCACAGCCTGCACTAACCGAGCTCAGACCAGCCATACCCGAGTTCCTTAGCAAGCCGAGAGGAGAGAATAATTGCAGCTGCTTGTCGCGTGAGTTGAGCTTCAAATTGAGGTAAATTCTGGACTTAGACTAGTTAATTATAGGTAGATGAAGTTGTTTATGAGCATGCATGTGATGGTTGTGCAATTGGATGATGAATTAAGTCACATGAAAATCTGATTATGAAGAAGATGGGAATTGCCGAGAGATTGAGCTGGGAATTGCAGCTTTAATTCGTTAATTTGAGGTGATCTGAGCCTAGATGTGTGTTTAGCTAACTAAAAACTGGATGATTAAGCTTTGCATGAGGCTAATCAGCCTTGATTAAGCAAGAAAATTGAAGTGGTACAGAATCTGCTTGCATGCAAGCCAACCGAGAAGACTTGGGTGAAATTCTGGTTGGTTGATGACTTTTGATGATGTCTGAACCTGGCTTTGGATTAAAACTGATAGTTAATTAATTAATTGGTCATGCATGTTGCGGATTGAGCCGTGGATGAAAAAAAAATCTGAATTTCTAGAGTTACTTGTGAGTTAAGCTGGCCGTGACTTTCCTTTATGTTTTGGGTTAAATTTCTGGTTGATTTGTTGTAAGGAGTGATTGTTTGATGCCAAGAGCTAATGATTGATGAAGCTCTTGGCCATTTGGATAATTTTTACAAGAGTTAAATTTTTGGTAGAGTTGTTTAAGTGATCTGGCCGAAATGCACTTGGAAAGTCCATGAATTGTGGTTTGGAATTGTTTTGATGTCTTGGACTTCCTTTGGTTAATTTTGATTAGAATTGAACTTGTTGAGACCTAGGGCTAATGATTGATGAAGCTCTAGTGAAATTAATGTTTGAATTGTGATTTTGCTATATTGGCAAATTGGAATATAATGTGCAAGTGAATTGGAATCGTAAAGTCCGTTTTGGTCTTTTGAATTCGAGTACTTTTTAACCAAGCTTTATTGAAATATTTTGTCCTAGTATCACGCTATAGAAATTGAGTATAGTACGATAATGCTAAAATTCGAGTGTCAGGACTTTTAAAACCTTGCCAACTAGTTAATTCTTTCCTTTGCTTAAACTAGCCTTATTACCTTTAGGAAATAATTGCATTAATTTCTAAACTCTAGATTTTTCGTAAAATTGTCCCTGGCTAGTTGTTTTAGCGGAAAATTGTTAAAAACACGAGATTTTAATAACTTTAAATGAAAGGTGTAGAAAACTTGTTCGGCAAGAAACCTTATTAGAAGTAAGGGGGTTCTGGTTTGCACCTCTAGAAAGAAAGTACCTTCAAAGAAACCATACAAAAAACTTTATCACTTTTACTAGTTTTAATTCTAAGAGAATTGTGGATTTACTTTAAGAAGATAAACTAGTTATATACCGGATAATCTTTCATATATAAACCAAGAACTTGTATAGTACAACTTATAGTTTTAAAACTTGGTCTTTTAGGGTTTAGCGAGGACGTGGACTTCGATTCCCAGCTTGACTTTTGAGCTTCACTTTTGGTGAGTGTCCTTGCTTGTTCTATGTTTATCTTGTTAAAGTGCTTTTTTGACTTGTTATGTGATAATCGGATAGTGGTTTTCCTGATCCATCGAAATGGGCAGTGTGTACTTTATCGCACTAGCCCTTTCGAGTGGTGATTTGCTTGAAATGTTTTCTCGAATATTTTGCTCGCTCTAGTTAAGTACTGAGTGGGGGAATGTACCACACCTGAGGGTGGGAGGGCCTCTTATCCTAACTCAAGTACCAAAAACCTTGCAACTGTTGACTGGAGCGTGGACTCGTCAACTAAACCACCAGGCAGGGGAATGTACCACACCTTAGGGTGGGAGGGCCTCTTATCCTGACTTGGTAACCACTTGTTGTGATGTCGTTGGGTGAATCCCTCGACTAGGCTATATAAAGGTACACTCGAGTAATACCAAACCCTCTCGTGAAAAGAACGGGCCCGGTGGGAGTAAGTTGATCGGAGCGTAAGAAGGAAAAAAAAAGATCTACTTGGACTTTAGATAGCGAGAGTTGACGGAGGGTCAACTGCGGTTAATTTTGATCAAGCTTGGGAAGAATGGCTCCTGAGAGCCCTGTATCTTACCCTGTGTTGTTATATGCTTTCCTACTTGTTGAATTTAGTTGGAATTATTATTTGCTACTGGTTTTACATGAATGCATGTTTGGGACACCACTGAGCTTTAGCTCACCCCACGTTACTTGTTTTCCTGGACAGGTTCTGGCATTTGAGAGACCTGAAGTCTGCTTTTACCTTTTATGAATGTTGTTTTGAATCAGACTAGGTATCTTTCGTCTTGGGTTGCCACTTGAAGCCGGAAAAGTGCAAACCCGGAGTTTTGTTTTGCATTGTATGAATGTATTTGAATTTTATGATTTCACTCTGTGGTTTGTAATGCATAAATGTATTTATGTTTTAATCTGTTTGGAGATGTATTTAAGAGTGGATGTTCAGTTATCCGATGGTAATGTTATCTCTGAAGTTAATGTGAGTGAGTAAGTCCTGGCGAGAGTCAGGCAGGCGACCCGCCAACCCTCTGGTTCGCCTTAGGGAGGAGTGGGGCCATCACAGTTGGTATCAGAGCCTAGGTTAGGAAAAAAATTATTTGAAAGATATATTAGATGTGTTAGAAACCCTGAATCTTTTTAGAGTTAAGAAGTGAGATAATTAGACATATCTTAAGTAGTACTTGAGCAGGTTAGCTATTTAAGCATTAACCTTTGGACTTTGGTTATTTTGCAGGTATGAAAAATGGAAACGGACATGCTAATGGTAACGGATTGGCTAATGGACATGTAGAGCCTCTTAGGCCCATCTCCTATAGGCCACGAGGCGGAGAATCTCGTATACATTATATACCAGCTGACAGGCACCCCCGATGTCAGTGTAGGGTCACATATGCCTACCCTAACGAGTTAGTGCTGTCTTTAGACGACGAGCGTAGCCAGCTGAGGGACGCTAATCACACTTTGACCCAGGACGTCGAGGAGTTGAGCATCATGATTGATACTCAACTTGACCGCATAGCTGATCTAGAGCAGAGGTTAGCAGCCGAGAGGGCTAGGTCAGAGGCTGCTCGTGAGGAGTTAGAAAGACAGAGGTCTCGGTTGACTCGAGTAGCTGAGGAGGTACGAGATAGGAGTGCTGGTATCATGGCTGACGCCACTATGATGATAGACGAGGTCATGGGTATCATTCAGGGTACTGCTCAGGCGGGTGTTAGGGAGGACCCGGAGGAGGATCCGGAGGAGGACGTTGCCCCTGGCAGCCCTGCTGAGGGTTAGACTAGGTTTGATTTGCTTGTAACTAAGTATTCGGGGTTAGATAGGGTGACACTAGTTTAGGTCATAACATTTTGTCTTGTTTGATGGCCTACTTTTGAGGTACTACATCCCTATTTTTGGTTTAAGAGATTGTTTGTATATATTTGTTAAACTTATGTGCCATACTTTTGGAGAGCACCCTAATTTGCTATTTGTATGAACCTCGGTATGTGAATATATGTTAAGTGTTTTCTTTTACTTTTCCTCAATGTTCATGTTGATGTTTTTTTTTAATTAATTAAAATATCCTCGCTTAATTGCTTTATTTCATCAATAGGCATAACTAGGTTATGGATCGGCATGTTAGAGGTAGAGAACGTGGGAGATCAACTAGACAACACCTCGAGGTTGGTGGTGATAGGGAACCTGAGGTCAATCAAGACCATGGTCAAGAGGGCGTGGCCGGAGACCAGTGGCCACCGCGATCAATAGAATAACTGATGTCTTAGAGTGCATGACTGAGCACCAAGCCCTTGGACCAGTGCATCACCAAGGAGGCCCAATCGATACTGAGGATCGGGCATTAGAGAGAATCTTGAAGTTTGGACCTCCTAAGTTTTATGGAGGACCAGAATCTGAGGTAATAGAAGGTTGGTGGGAGAGGATCTCTGATATTTTTGCAGCTCTGAATTATGCGGAGGAGAGACAAGTGGCTTTCGCAGCATTCTAGTTTGAGGGAGCTGCTCGTTCCTGGTGGAACCTAGCTAGGGTTAATTGGGACAGGAACCATATTCCCAAGACTTCGGCGAACTTCACAAGGGAGTTCAACGCCAAGTTTCTTCCTCCTCTCATCCAAGAGAAAAGAGAGGATGATTTCATCAAGTGTAGGCAGGGGGCGGTGAGTGTCGCCGAATATGAGATTCAATTCACGAAATTGTCCCGTTTTGCTCCTGAATTGGTAGCCACGGAGCAAAGGCATATAAGGAGGTTTGTGCAGGGACTAAACGTGGAGATCCAGGAGGGATTAGCTGCTGTTCGGATAGACACATTTGCTGATGCTGTAGAGAGAGCTCAAAGGGTTGAAGTTGCCAGAGCTCAAGTAAAATCTTTCCAGGCCAAGAAAAGATTTGCCCCTAGCAGCAGTCGGGAGCTGACTTATGCAAATGCTCCACCGGCCAAAGTGGGTCGAGGAACGGGTGGAGTAAATAGTCCTGGAGCACCACGAGGCGCTCTAGCGAGAGGAGTTGGGGCAAGAGGTGCCGGGGGGAGAGATATCGGAGCTAGAGGAGGACCAAGTGGAAGGGGTCAACCTAGGAACGCCTCGCAAGGAGGTCGTGTGACAACCCCTCAGGTAACTTGTGGGTATTGCAGGAAAGCGGGCCATACCGAGGACGGATGCTGGAGGAAAGAAGGAAAGTGCTTGAGGTGCGGAAGCAGCGAGCACCAGATTGCCGGTTGTCCGAAAACACAAGAAGGTGGTACCCCGAGTGCTAGACAAGCCACTTCTAGAGGAAGTAGGCCGAAGGTTCCTGCCAGGGTGTATGCCATAGACGATCAACCCGTACCTGATTCCTCGGAAGTCGTGGAAGGTACTCTTCCAATCTTTCACCGATTAGCTAGAGTATTAATTGATCCTGGCGCAACTCATTCATTTGTGAATCCAACTTTTATGTCCGGAATTGATGTAAAACCTATTAGATTACCCTTTGATCTTGAAGTTAGGACACCCATGGATAATAAAAGCATAATCACTAGCCTGGCCTATAAGAACTGCGAATTCTGGGTTGGAGAGCGTATGATGCTAGTAGATCTAGTCAGTTTGGACATAAAAGGGTATGATGTTATTATAGGAATGAATTTTCTAGCTCATTACCATGCTAAACTTGATTGTAGAGCAAAAGTGTTAGAATTTTGGATTCCCGGGGAAGCAACCCTGAAATTGGATGTGAAAGGCAGGTTAGCATCGTCTGCTATAATTTCGGGAATTTGGGCATGGAAAATGTTGTATAAAGGAGCGCAAGGTTTCTTAGCCTTCCTGATTAATGCTCCCAGTGACCAAGTAAAGTTGGAAGATGTGCCAGTGGTAAGGGAATATCCAGATGTTTTTCCTGAAGAATTAAAAACATTACCTCCAGAGAGAGAAGTGGAGTTCAAGATTGAACTAGTACCGGGAACGGCTCCGATTTCTAAAACTCCGTACCGAATGGCTCCTGCAGAGCTAAAAGAATTGAAAATTCAATTACTGGATTTGTTGGAGAGAGGTTTTGTTAGAGAAAGTGATTCGCCATGGGGAGCACCTGTTCTATTTGTTAAGAAAAAGGATGGAAGTTTAAGGTTGTGTATTGATTATTGAGGATTAAATGAAGGTACAATTAAAAATAAATACCCTCTACCACTGATTGACAGCCTATTCGACCAGCTGCAAGGATCAGTAGTTTTCTCCAAGCTGAATTTGAGGCAAGGGTATTATCAGTTGAAAATTAAGAAGGAAGACATACATAAGACTGCTTTTAATACAAGATATGGACATTTTAAGTTTGCAGTCATGCCATTTGGATTAACCAATGCACCAGCTGCCTTCATGGACTTAATGCAGAGAGTCTTTAAAAAGTACTTGGATCAGTTTGTAGTAGTTTTTATTGATGATATCCTAGTATATTCTAAGACTCGAGAAGAACATGTTAAACACTTGGAGATAGTTCTGCAGATCTTAAGAGAGCATAAGCTGTATGCTAAATTTAGCAAGTGCGAGTTTTGGCTGGAAGAAATTTCTTTTTTAGGGCACAAAGTTTCCAAAGATGGAGTTGCCGTGGATCCGGCAAAAGTTGAGGCAGTCACAACGTGGAAGCAGCTAGAAACTCCAACAGAGGTTAGAAGTTTCTTGGGTTTAGCAGGTTATTACAGGCGGTTCATCAAGGACTTTTCGAAAATTGCTGGACCTATGACAGAGCTGACAAAGAAAAATAATAAGTTCATTTGGACTCCAAAGTGCGAGGCAAGCTTTCAGAAGTTAAAGAAGCGCTTAACATCAGCTCCTGTGTTGGCATTGCCTGACAGAGTAGAAAGTTATGTCGTATACTCTGATGCCTCTAGGGAAGGTTTAGGATGCGTACTAATGCAAAAGGGTAAGGTAGTTGCCTATGCCTCCAGGAAATTGAAGCCTCACGAACAAAATTATCCAACGCATGACCTAGAACTGGTCGCAGTGGTCTTTGCCTTAAAGAAACGGAGACATTACTTGTATGGTGTGACATTTGAAGTTTATACGGACTACAAGAGCCTTAAGTACTTGTTCTCCCAAAAGGAATTGAATTTGAGACATAGGCGATGGGTAGAATTTTTAGAAGATTATGATTGTTCAATCAATTACCACCCAGAAAAAGCCAACGTGGTAGCAGACGCCCTAAGTAGAAAGGCCCAAGTAGCGGGGTTAATGGTAAAAGAATGGGACATGTTAGAAGAGGTTAGTAGTTGGAACCCTCGCTTAGAGAGATTGAAGATTTTATTTGGAAACTTGTCGTTGAAATCACCCTTATTGGAGCGTATTAAGGAGGCACAGAAAACGGACCCTATAATCCAGAAAAATTTGGAGAAAATGCAAAAAAGAGAAAACCTAGACTTTAAATTAGGGTCTGAAGGAATGTTAAGGTTTCGAGATCGAATTATGGTTCCAGTTGATGAAGGGTTAAGAAAAGAAATTTTAGAAGAATCACATCGATCGAGGTATACTATACACCTAAGAGTGAACAAAATGTATCACGATGTGAAAGAGTTATACTGGTGGGACGGTTTGAAAAAGGACGTGGCAGAATTTGTACAGAAATGTCTGGTATGCCAACAAGTAAAAGCTGAACATCAGAAACCCTCTGGTCTATTACAGCCACTAGAAGTTCCCGAATGGAAATGAGAACACATAACCATGGATTTTGTAACGGGATTGCCTCGAAGTCAAAAAGGATTTGATGCGGTTTGGGTGATAGTTGACAGGCTTACCAAGTCCGCACATTTTCTACCTGTGAGCATGAGCTTTTCTTTGGAGAAACTAGCCAAGTTGTACACAGAAGAGATCATGAGATTGCATGGTATTTTTATAAGCATTGTGTCTGATCGAGATCCAAGGTTTGTTTCATGTTTCTGGCAGAAATTTCAAGAGACATTGGGGACCAAGTTAAAATTTAGCACTGTTTATCATCTCCAAACAGACGGGCAGTCAGAAAGGACAATTCAGACTTTGGAAGATATGCTGAGGTCGTGTGTATTGGATTTTGGAGGTAAATGGGGTCAGTATATGACCTTAGTAGAATTTGCCTATAATAATAGCTATCACGCTTCAATTCAAATGGCACCTTATGAGGCATTGTATGGGAGAAGGTGTCGATCTCCGATTCATTAGGATGAAGTGGAAGAGAAGAAAATTTTAGACCCAACGGCTATACTTTGGATGGAAGAAACTCATGAGAAAGTGAAACTAATTAGAGAAAGGCTTCAAACTGCCCAGAGTTGACAAAAGAGCTACGCCGACACAAGGGGAAAAGATTTGGAATTCGAAATGGGAGACAAAGTTTTTCTAAGAGTTAAACCCTTGAAGGGCGGAGTAGTGTCCAAAGAGGGTAAGAAGCTAAAGCCGAGGTATATTGGACCTTTTGAAATTTTGAAACGAATCGGTAAAGTGGCGTATCAGTTGAGGTTGCCTGTGAGCATGGCCAAGGTTCACAATGTATTTCATGTTTCTATGCTCAAGAAATATCACCCCGACCCAAGCCATGTGTTGCAATTGGAAGAAAATGAGGTGGATGAGTCGCTAGCTTACGAGGAAGGACCAGTTAAGATTTTGGAAAGAGAAGTGAAAGAATTGAGAGGTAAGAAAATTCCTTTGGTGAAGATTCTATGGAGAAATCGTGGAATAGAGGAGGCAACTTGGGAACTAGAAGAGGATATGCAGAGAAAATATCCCGAATTATTTCTTTAGAATGTGAGAATTTTGAGGACAAAATTCATTTAAGGTGGGGAGGATGTGAGAACCTTGAAAATATATATATATATATATATATATATATATATATATATATATATACATACTACATTTGCATTTTAGACTTTTAATAAATTTTATTTTCATTTGTTCTTAAGTAAGTATGGAAAAAATATAATAATTCTTATGTTACAAATAATTTAATTGTGCAAAATATTAAACTATTTGAACTTTGCCAAGTTAAAATAATATTTCTTGATTTAGATTGTTTTATTGCTTTAATATTAATTCTTTGAATTCTGATCGCTAATTCTAAGTGCTAATAATGTTAAGTGTCAACGGGAACCTAGAATTAAGACGAAACCGATTTTAGGTCAAAACCCTTTATAATTACACTTAGGACATTAAAATCTCGATAATTGAATTTTGCGAGACTAGTATACTAGTAGGCTATCGAATTTCATTTGGGGTAAAATTTTAGAATTAGATTACAAGTGAGGAATTAAGTGGAAGGTCAGACAAGATGTTAAAAGACCAAATTAGCTTTCCTCCATCTCAAATTAACCATGCAGTCATGGAACCCATTGGGCAAGCTTCAAATCCAAGCACTTCCATCTTTGCCGGTTCCATTCTCCACTATATACACTCCACTACACCAACTTCAATTCACCACAATACTTCCATTTCCATTTCCTTCTTCTACCGTGAACCGAGAGTGAAGTGAGAGAGAGCCGAGCTCTGTATTTTTTTTTCTTCCTTCTCTGTCCGTAAGCTAGAGAGAAAAGAGAGAGACTTGCCGTTCTTCCTTCATTCCATCCGTGAGCTGGTGAAGAGGACCGAGAGCCAACACTTCCTCCATTTCGTTTGTAAGCTTGAGCAAGAGAGAGAGAGAGAGTCGGCAAGCTGCATTTCTGAACTGTCCGAGAGAGAGAGTGAGAGAGAGAGAGCAAGAGGTAGTTTGTGCGAGCTATCTGTCTTCATCTCCTTCATCACTGCCGAGAACTAACCATTTCCTTCCCCATCTTCAAACACTTGTGATCAACTCCAACAACCAATACCACAGCCTGCACTAACCGAGCTCAGACCAGCCATACCCGAGTTCCTTAGCAAGCCGAGAGGAGAGAATAATTGCAGCTGCTTGCCGCGTGAGTTGAGCTTCAAGTTGAGGTAAATTCTAGACTTAGACTAGTTAATTATAGGTAGATGAAGTTGTTTATGAGCATGCATGTGATGGTTGTGCAATTGGATGATGAATTAAGTCACATGAAAATCTGATTATGAAGAAGATGGGAATTGCCGAGAGATTGAGCTGGGAATTGCAGCTTTAATTCGTTAATTTGAGGTGATCTGAGCCTAGATGTGTGTTTAGCTAACTAAAAACTGGATGATTAAGCTTTGCATGAGGCTAATCAGCCTTGATTAAGCAAGAAAATCGAAGTGGTACAGAATCTGCTTGCATGCAAGCCAACCGAGAAGACTTGGGTGAAATTCTGGTTGGTTGATGACTTTTGATGATGTCCGAACCTGGCTTTGGATTAAAACTGATAGTTAATTAATTGATTGGTCATGCATGTTGCGGATTGAGCCGTGGATGAAAAAAAAATCTGAATTTCTAGAGTTACTTGTGAGTTAAGCTGGCCGTGACTTTCCTTTATGTTTTGGGTTAAATTTCTGGTTGATTTGTTGTAAGGAGTGATTGTTTGATGCCAAGAGCTAATGATTGATGAAGCTCTTGGCCATTTGGATAATTTTTACAAGAGTTAAATTTTTGGTGGAGTTGTTTAAGTGATCTGGCCGAAATGCACTTGGAAAGTCCATGAATTGTGGTTTGGAATTGTTTTGATGTCTTGGACTTCCTTTGGTTAATTTTGATTAGAATTGAACTTGTTGAGACCTAGGGCTAATGATTGATGAAGCTCTAGTGAAATTAATGTTTGAATTGTGATTTTGCTATATTGGCAAATTGGAATATAATGTGCAAGTGATTTGGAATCGTAAAGTCCGTTTTGGTCTCTTGAATTCGAGTACTTTTTAACCAAGATTTGTTGAAAAATTTTGTCCTAGTATCAAGCTATAGAAATTGAGTATAGTACGATAATGCTAAAATTCGAGTGTCGGGACTTTTAAAACCTTGCCAACTAGTTAATTCTTTCCTTTGCTTAAACTAGCCTTATTACCTTTAGGAAATAATTGCATTAACTTCTAAACTCTAGATTTTTCGTAAAATTATCCCTGGCTAGTTGTTTTAGGGAAAAATTGTTAAAAACACGAGATTTTAATAACTTTAAATGAAAGGCGTAGAAAACTTGTTCGGCAAGAAACCTTATTTGAAGTAAGGGGGTTCTGGTTTGCACCTCTAGAAAGAAAGTACCTTCAAAGAAACCATACGAAATATTTTATCACTTTTACTAGTTTTAATTCTAAGAGAATTGTGGATTTACTTTAAGAAGATAAACTAGTTATATACCGGATAATCTTTCATATATAAACCAAGAACTTGTATAGTAAAACTTATAGTTTTAAAACTTGGTCTTTTAGGGTTTAGCGAGGACGTGGACTTCGATTCCCAGCTTGACTTTTGAGTTTCACTTTTGGTGAGTGTCCTTGCTTGTTCTATGTTTATCTTGTTAAAGTGCTTTTTTGACTTGTTATGTGATAATTGGATAGTGGTTTTCCTGATCCATCGAAATGGGCAGTGTGTACTTTATCGCACTAGCCCTTTCGAGTGGTGATTTGCTTGAAATGTTTTCTCGAATATTTTGCTCGCTCTAGTTAAGTACTGAGTGGGGGAATGTACCACACCTGAGGGTGGGAGGGCCTCTTATCCTAACTCAAGTACCAAAAACCTTGCAACTGTTGACTGGAGCGTGGACTCGTCAACTAAACCACCAGGCAGGGGAATGTACCACACCTTAGGGTGGGAGGGCCTCTTATCCTGACTTCGTAACCACTTGTTGTGACGTCGTTGGGTGAATCCTTTGACTAAGCTATATAAAGGTACACTCGAGTAATACCAAACCCTCTCGTGAAAAGAACGGGCCCGGTGGGAGTAAGTTGATCGGAGCGTGATAAGGAAAAAAAAAGATCTACTTGGACTTCAGATAGGGAAAGTTGACAGAGGGTCAACTGCGGTTAATTTTGATCAAGCTTGGGAAGAATGGCTCCTGAGAGCCCTGTATCCTACCCTGTGCTGTTATACGCTTTCCTACTTGTTGAATTTAGTTGGAATTATTATTTGCTACTTGTTTTATATAAATGCATGTTTGGGGCACCACTGAGCTTTAGCTCACCCCACGTTACTTGTTTTCCTGGACAGGTTCTGGCATTTGAGAGACCTGAAGTCTGCTTTTACCTTTTATGAATATTGTTTTGAATCAGACTAGGTATCTTTCGTCTTGGGTTGCCACTTGAAGCCGAAAAAGTGCAAACCCGGAGTTTTGTTTTGCATTGTATGAATGTATTTGAATTTTATGATTTCACTCTGTGGTTTGTAATGCATAAATGTATTTATGTTTTAATCTGTTTGGAGATGTATTTAAGAGTGGATGTTCAGTTATCCGATGGTAATGTTATCTCTGAAGTTAATGTGAGTGAGTGAGTCCTGGCGAGAGCCAGGCAGGCGACCCGCCAACCCTCTGGTTCGCCTTAGGGAGGAGTGGGGCCGTCACACACTTGGTCAGGTGAAGAGGGTGGAGTCGGAGGAGCTTCAATACCAAGCTTGACTCGATGCGACGAAGACGCTCAGAGTTCCGTTTGTTCTCTTGTCGACTTTTATTCACCTCAGTGTCGACGCAAAACAGCTTATCCATTATTTTCTTGAGAAACAACTGAGTGTCTTGGGGTGACGTTGGACGATATGAGGAAGACGGTTCAGTTGAGACCGGTGGGGTAGTTGTCTCAACCCCTTGAGCTTCTTCAATTCGTTCCATTTCAGTTTCCTCCTCGTGCCGAATGTCTCCTTGAGCACCTCCTTGAGTCAAAGGACCACGTGCGTCTTTACTCTTCAAAATAAACCTACAAAAATTCAATGTAAAGACATCTTTCTTCTTAAGGCATGTAGGGATAGCGTTAGAGAAATCCACTCCAACCCTTTGAAACACCAAGGACAAGAAACGAGCATATGGGAAAGCGTGTTTGACGTTGTTACTGCGAACCACAGCCCACATGTGGTTGACGATAATGCTTCCCAATGGAATGCCTTGGATGTTGCCTAGACCATGCTCCATCTTATCCAAGAAATAGATATCACTTGTACGCGCTTCATTGGTTCCACATGCTCTCGGAATAATGTTGGAGGCAAACAGGTAAATTAGAAGATATTGCGATTCCAGAAATGATAAAGTCAATACGGAATATTGTGACGACCCCACCGTACCCAGAGGCGTACCAAAGGGATTAGCGGATCGCCTGCCTAACTCGCGCTAGGACTCGATACTCTAAAACGAGAAAATACATTTCACGCTACAAGAAAGTTTTATATACACTATTACATCTTCAAAATTGTATAAACAATTACATCAAGCCATACATACCACTAGTACCAGAAAGTAAACCCTGAAAAAGTTACTAACCATAACCACCACAACAAATATATACATCTTACTAGTCAACTTATAACAAGTCCTAGGGGCAAAATCAACTATTCTATAAACCAAAAGTCTATACACCTTCCCAAGCTTTCCCCGCGTCGAAATGGGATAAACTATATGCTTAGTGAATAATCGGAGGTAAAAATGTAAAATCACATCCAAATAAACATGTAAACCAAGATATTTCACATCAATAAACAGAAATGTAACATCACAATGGTAGGATACGGGTGGCTTCAAAATCAGTTCATTTCCCCGAATTTGAACGCCTGTTGACACTCCGTCAACCAAACTACTCATAGTCCGTAGACTCCACTTAACTTTTCCTGTTCACCTTATCAACCTCTGCTGGCTAGTGAACAGCACACAACAAAACAAAATCACTTAGTTTTAATCAAAGATTTAACAAAGAACAAAATCCCAAGGTTAGCATGGAACTAATTTCGACCAAGCCCCGGCTGGCTCGAATAGTTCATCTACTCTTGGAACCGGATTGGAACCAGGCCCTGAGATATCCAATCTTTCAATAGATGATATCTTTCAACAAAGTATTCACCCCAACAGCACACAGCAAAAGGGTGATACTCAACACAAGGCATGTATGCTCATAGATTAAATCAAGAACAAAGGACGGGTTTAGGTCGAGCGAGATAAAGTACACCCTCGTCTAAATACCCATTTAACATATACAAGGTATTTTGACAATTTATCATATAAACCAACCCAATTACTCACTCAAAATAGTTAGCACGTAAATCAAGGTACTTTATACGGGTCCACCGACTCCTTCTGGTTCGTCGCTGCTTGTGATAGAAGATTATACTCAACCATCAGTCAAAAAACTATCACAAATGGAAATAAGGACTAAAACGGAAAAAACGGCCAAGAAATGCATGTGCACGTGCACAGAAATGAAAATGGTATGAAAACGGGTTGTACGGTTTTGACCATAACTAGAGCTGTGGTTATCGGATCAAGGTGTATTAGGTAGAGTCTCAAAGCTAAGACAAAGGGTTACAACTTTTATGAAGACAACTCATTCGAGTTTTCAGTGGATCCAGGTCGAATTTGCATATTACAGAGCCAGAATTCCAAAGGCTGGTTTATACCTCTAGTGAAAATTTGGGCGGCATGCCCCTTGTGTTTACCTATTTTTCAGCCATTTATGGCTTCATTATTTTCCTCAAATCAGCCCCAATGTCACACATAGGCAATGTTACCACAATAGCCCTTCAACTAGTCTCAAAATAATCCAATTACAACACAAGTCTTAACAAGGCAACCGGAAATCAAGTTTAAAGGCAAATAGCTAAATGACAGATTTAACGTCTCTTGGCGTTTCGGTCACAACTAAAGCTACGCCTATCGGTTTGGGGTAAAATTTATGCTGTTTCGAAGCTAAAACAGAGAAATACAAGTCTCATGAAGACATCAACATCCAATTCGTGCATTTTCAATATCAAAATGTGACATCTCAGAGGAAAACATAAAACTATCTGCAAAACAGTACATTTGGCAGTCAAGGGTATTTTGGTCATTTCATATGCTACAATACTCCGATTGAGCTGAAATTTTACAAGAAACTATATAATATCATTTCCTACAACTTTTATGTTTTGACCTAAGCCTGAATCGGCTCCTAACATGGACGAATAATGCTGGTCAGAAGCTAAACAATTTAGTTTCAACTTCTGAAATTTGAACTTTTTCTCTAGAATTTCATATCTAATAAGCATTCCATCATCAAAACCAAAAATTACTAACTCTATAACATCCATTACTAAATAAATAACCATAATTAGGCTGAAAATGTAAACCCTAGCTAAACATCCACCATATCAATCAAAACTACTTAAATAACCATCATTAGCCAAGAATAGGAGTTTCTATCCAAACTTAAACATGATTAAGGAAGAGAAATAAGAAAGACAGCCATGGTACCTTCTAGAAACTCCTTGTAGGTGTGAAACCAAATACTTTCATCCCAAACTTTTACCACATACAACTATCTAAGCACTAAAATGAAAGTTTAATCAGTTTGGATTTTGGATTTTCACTCAAACTAAGATGGATTCAAGGTGAAGTTGCTAGCTTTCCTTCCTCTCTTTTCTCTCTTCAACTCACGGCTGAAAGGTGCAGAAATGAAGGCTGAAATGAGCTCCAAGAAAGATAAAAAAGGTAGGAATTGATTTGGGTCAAAGTTGGACAAGTGTTACACTTTGATTGGAAGTCAAAATTTTCTTTTCTTTCTTGTTTTTTTGTCCACAATTTCGGCTGCATTGAGAAGATATTTAGAGCTGATTTTGTTCAATTAATAATAAGGAGATTAAGGTAATAAAGTGGTGGTCAAGTGGTGCACTCAATCGATAACGAACGGTGCACATCGGTTCAACCCAATTTTCCTTATTTCGCACGTACTAGGGTTTTAACTTATAATTCACTAACTTATTATTATTACTTCTAATCACACACTTTTTCTTATCTAAAACTCACTCTTAACAACCAAATTTAGTACACATTCCATCCGATTACTCACACTACTAAAAGACGTAAAAACGTTAGTTTACCATAATGATGAATGCAAAAGGGAAAACTCTTAATTTCGAGTCTTTATTCCAACCATTAGGGATGTAAATGAGCAGTATAGCTATTAGAAGGTAATGGATTCCAAATAAAAAGAAATTTTAAGAAAAATATGAGGAATTTTACAACTCCATAAATTAAAATTAGGGTTTTGAGTAAAATATAAGGGATTTAAGAAAAACTTGTTAGTCACAAGTAAAACTAGGGTTTTGAGTACAAGTACGGTTTCTAGTCTTTAAACCAAAACAATGTCTTAAAACAAAAATAAAATAAAGAAACCGTAATATCCTCTTTGAAACTAAAACAAAACATTATCCTAAAAGTCGAGGTATCACAAATATCGCCCAGTCTTCCGAGTAGCCATGTACTCAACCCCCAAGCGTACAAGTGCCTCTAGCATGTTCCAAGAGTCCAAATCACGAGGTTTGAAAGATTTCTTCAAATCAACCTTATATCCCACATCCGGAACTTGAAGATATCTTTCCAAATCAGTTCTATGGAGTCGAACTCTTCTTCCTCGCACTTTACTAGTAATCACTTCTGTGTCGAAATGAAAAGCCTTCTTGTCTTTCACATTTGCGTAAAATTCTCGAACAAACTCCTCATAATAGATATTTGGGATATTAAAGAAGTTCCCCTATCCCAATTTGGCAAAGGAGGCCTTGAGATGGTAGACCTCCTCAACATCCAGAGTGACATCCTTCTCAACCAACACCTTAACTCCCCTCCTCGCATTGTACCATGCTTTATTTTCGGCGGAGGTAAAGCGTAACCTGTCAAAAGGGACTTGCTCCTCTTGTTCCTCTTATTGAATTTCTTGTTGTTGAGTCTCTTCTTCGGATGAGAGTTCGTCATCAAGTACAAGACGTCTACTTGCTTTTCTTTTCATGCGCGGTGGTCTAGACGTCGAAGCTTCTCTTCTCCTATTAGGAGGGGGAGATTTTACCCCAACTTTCTTAGTGCGAGCCATTGTACCTAAATTCAATTATTAAACATTAACTTCATTTCATAGGTACATTGCTAGATAAAGATAACGAATACTCATTTACCTTTATCTTTAAAGAGACAAACTTATCAACTTATTAGCAATTAACATCATAAGTAAGCATCACAATTGATTATCAATCAACAAGTGCTCCTTTTATTTTTATTTTATAATTGAAACATTTAAGCACATAAAGCCCATTAGAGGAAGCAATTAAACAAATGCACAACTTACTCCCAGACGACCTAAATAAGTATAATTAAGTGTTAATAACACCTTAACCATGACTTTTAAACTTAAAAAAATCATTAATTCTCCTTTTCACCAAAATTTCTAGAATAAACATGCCAAAAATCAAAGGATAAGCCAATTAAGCCTAAATTTGGCATGTAAATATCCTAGAGCAATCCATTAATCTCCTACATTTTTCTTTAATCCAATTAACTCAAGAATTTAGCTAATAATTATCAAATCAAATTAATCCTCAAAATTAGCTAAAAATTGATAAATTTACCAAATAATCACAAACCCAAGAGTTAAACATCACCAATAATCATCAACAAGCTCAATAAGCATAATAAAAAGCATCAAACATCACAAAATGAGAAAAAATTCGAAATTGGCCAAAATTAGAAAAAGTGATAATTGGCAAAATTCAAATGACAACATTTGAATTTGATTTGTTACCTTAAACTTGTTTGTTGATGATTATGGATGCAAATGGTGAAGAAACCCCCAAAAATTTCACTCCAATTCGGCCTCAAATGAAGAGTTAAAAAAATGTGAAACCCTTGTTCTTCTCAAGCTCATATCTGAATTAAAACTTGTTTTGAAGGAATTTTGTGACGACCCCACCTCCCCCTAAGGCGAACCAGAGGGTTCGGCGGGCCGCCTGCCCGGCTCTCGCCGGGACTCAGTCGTTCACTACATTCCTCAAACAGATTACAATATAAATCTCAAATATTACATCACATTCTCCAATAATTACATGTCAAAAGCGAAGCGGAAACAATTCCCAACTATACATAAAATGATTCTAAATCCAAACTGTACAACATAAAGGCCATCCAATCACGCGCACAAGTACTGCAAGCCTTCCTTCGCTTTGAGCCCTGTGGAGGGGAATAAAATATTTTTGGGGTGAGCTAGAAGCTCAGCGAGTAACCAGAAATCAGTAATCAAATCGGTTTAACAATATTTCTTTTCAATGATGTCATAAATCAAATGATAAGTCCAGAAACAATTACAACATTTACAAAACAGTAAATATGGAGTATCAATAATTCAAGAAACATGTACAATGGAAAGCGATAGTAACATTCATGAAAAGATACGTTCGTTCTCCTGTCATTTCCTTTTTTTTTTTTCATTTGAAATTGTATCATTTTCCACCAACCTCCACCAACCTACAAAGGTAATACTCGAGTATACCAAACGTTCACCCAGGTCCCTAATCGCCCGACCGAGTCCGTTTCTGGCTCGAGACGACCGGTAACAAGGGGCAATGGCCAGTTCAGCCCAAAAGGCTTACATTCATGCGCAAGTAGCATTTAATCATTTATCATGAAAATTTCACATTGATTTAGGTCGAGTGCGATAAAATACACACTCGCCTAGAAAGCTCGTTTTGGAAATCATTCAAAGCACGTAACACGTTATCAATCAATAATACAAGTCATGAAGTCAAGGAAATATATCAAACAAGGAACACTTTCATATAAGCACGCATGATATGCAAGAAAACAGTTCAAAAGTAGCTTTGGAAACAGTTCAAAAGTAAATAATGTAAGAAACATTTCACAAGTACTTTGGAAATAGTTAGGGTCACTCACCTCCATGCCTCAGAAACCATCCATCATATATCATTGCCTTGCTCAAATCCGAGTCTTAGATCACAACTCAATGCAAACAAATCCCTTCAAAGTTCGGACAGCACTTCCCCTAAATTTCTTTACTTTTCCAGCCATCAAGGCTTCATTATTTCCTCAGCCAGTCCCAAAGGTACACACACAACAACAAGTTCATCTAATAGTCATTCAGCAAGTTCCAAGTAGTACAAAGACAAGTCAAGCTAGGGAAAAGTCCAGAAATGAAAGTTAAGTTCAAAACCAGAAAAACAGTTTTGACGTCATTTTACGGTAATGGTACCAAAGGCGCTACGATGGTCGGATGAAGGTGTAAGACCCACCGTTTCGAAGCTAAGAGATAGGGCTACAATATTGTAGAAGGTAACTCAACCCATTTTCGAGTGTAACCAGGTCAAAAATGCAAGATACTTCAGCAACAACGTAAACAGATTCACCAAAACGCATTCTAGCGGAAACATCATAACTCAGGCTCTACAAGTCCAAATCCAGAAATTCCAAAACCAGATGAAAGCTAAGAAACAGGGATAAATTTCATCAGAAGGCCTCAACAACCAATTCGGAAGCAATTCCAGCCAAAACAACCAATTACAGGCGCAATTCTTACATTCGGGTAAAACCAGGACAGCAATAGTAATTTCGACTTATCTCATTTCACATTACTCCGATTGATCTGACATTTTGTAGGCACCTTTAAAATATCATTCCCTACAACTTTCATGTTTTAAGCCAAGGCCAATTCGGCCTCTATCTATGACCTAAAAATTCGGACAGAATGTTCATCACAAAACCCTCACTTTTCAATTTTTGGTCCAAAACAGAAATTGGTTGCAATTAATCACTTTTTCCACCTCCTAGAGTCATTAAACATCATTTCCAATCATCATACATGATCCCATAATCATATTCATATGAAAACAGAAAAATCCCCAATAATTATAAAACTTCACCAATTCAACCAAAATCAAGATTTAATCCATAAAAGTGCATCTTATACCACCACCAATCATGAATTGAACATCATTAGAGGAAGGAGAGGGGTCCTTCACAACTCACCTTAGCAATACAAGAGATAGAGCAACTAGTCACCTTAGCTTTCCAAACAACTCCACAAAACACCTCAAGACCACTTAGCAAAGAGATTTTATGGAATGATTTGGAGTTTTATTGGTTGGATTTGAAGATTGAGCAAGAAATAGAAGGAAGAAATTGAGAGCTTTTCTTTCTTTTCCTTTGAGAGAGAGCCGGCTATGAAGCTTTAGAAATAAGGATGATTTTTGGCAATTTTTTGATATTTATTTGGTAAAGGTAAAGGTAAAGTCAAATGGTCAAAGTTCAAGACTTAATCTTATGGTGACACTTGTCACCTTTTGGTTCAAAACTTATCTTTTTGTCTCTCCAATACAAATATCTTAACACCTTGTAAAATAATATCACTAAATACAAAATTCCAAGAAGTTGTCAAAAATATATTGTGTTTACCGCACTTGCGGGTCCCACGTTCAAAATACGCTCTTACTTCCTCAAAAATTAACCGATACTAGAAAAATCATTTTAAAACTATTTTTGCTCATAAACTTTATTTGGGGAATTTTTCTAATAAAGAAACTGTAGAAAAGGCGGGCGATTAAATTAAATAAACCCTAGAAAATTAGAAAATTTTCGGGTTCTCACACTCATACTTTTCGGGGCGTCACAAATTTCAGTTATGAAATCATCTCTCAAGGGAAAGGGGAGTGTTTTGGTGTATTTAGTTGGGAGATTTGATGATGAAAAGATGGACTTTGGTGAGTAGTGTGTGTTTTAGGTGTGAGTGTGTGTGAAAATTGAAGAAGAGTGGAAGGAAAAACTTGAGGATTCCTTGCACGCCTCTGGCGGATATTCAGCCGGATTCTGGCCAAGAATCCTTTTTTTTTTTAGTTTTCTGCATAACCGGCCGGAATCTGGCCGGATTTCCGGCCGGATTCGAGGCAGAGAGTGAAAAAAATGTGTTTCGCCTCCCCTGTATAGGGCCGGATTTGGTGCAGAAATTTTTTATTTCTGCAGTTTTTCCTTCCGTTTTCTATTTAACCAAGTTTTTAACTCACCCAATTTTCAACTTTTTTCATTTTCTTCAAGAAAAATTCACCTTAAACATGAAAAATGTGCTTTCTCAACCAATTGCACTTTGAAACATGAAATCATGCATCTATATAACTTTAGAATAAAGCACTTTAAATGCATAAAAAGGATCAATTGAACAAGAATACTCCCTTTTTGCTTCCTTCAAAACTAATTGCTCTTGAAACAATTGCATATACCATTGCTATTGCCACCTATAAAATACACAAAAACACTAATTAAACAACTAAAACTTACTAAAAATAAGAAATCGTTGGGTTGCCTCCCAACTAGCACTTCTTTATAGTCATTAGCTTGACTATTTCACCTCATTATCAAGGAGGTTTAGTTAACGAATAATCCACAATTTTAGGCCGTGATGGTTCATTAAAAGGCGACTTAATAGTAAAAGTCACGTGTTCTAATGATATGAGGGATGGAAGTGACTTACCTATTCCAAGTGTTTCATAGATATTATCTTGAATATACATCACTTGAGAACTTACCAAAGGAAATGCCATGAGAGTATCTTGGGCAGCAATACCCTTAGAACCTATACCTTCAATGCACTCCTCAAGAGGGGTGAAAAATGAGTCATAGAAACTCATCTCTTGAGGTTCGAAGTTAGTTCCAGAGATATTATCATGTGAAATGGATATTTGCTCATTGAAACACAATTTAGATTCATCATTTTCATCAAAATACAATCCACTTTCACTTGCAACCCTCCCACCATTCATGCTAGGATCATTTTGTAAACTATTAAAAGAAATAACTTCACACAATACATTCAATTGCTCATGTATTCTTCTAAAGTGAGAAGTTAATTCATCTATTCTTTCCTCAATCCTATCAAAACGGTTGGAAGTCACCTTAGCTAATTTTTCTATAGTTAACTCCCAAGATGGCTTAGAATCATTAGCTACCCTTTCTATTGCCAACTCACAAGATGGTTTTGATTCATATTAGACACATTCAGGTTGATAATCGTAAAAATATGAAGAATTACTATAAGTACATTGATTATCCCAACCATAAGCAGGAGAATTGCTTCAATTAGCACTATATTGATCAAAACAAGGATTGTCATGTTCTAATTCATCATAGTAATCCACATTTTGTACTTTTCTGCATGTATGAGTAGCATGATAATCTCCACACAAGTCACAAATCACATGATAAGAATTAAAAACATTAACATTCTTCCTTTGCTCAATTTCATGCATAATTGTGTCCATTTGAACTCATAATATAATTACATCAAATTTTGCCTTTAAGCACTTCAAACCATCTTCAAAAGACATATCTTTAATAATTTCTTGGTTACCTCTATTGAAGGAGCTTTGCACTTGGTAACCATCCACTGCCAATCTTCCATTTCTCAAGCATTATCCTCCAAGTTAACCTACCCTCCTCATTACCTAAAATTACTTTTAAACAACTTAAGAGCAAAATTAGTAAGAAAAATAGGTGATTCACACATAAAAGACAAAAATAAAAGAAAATAACATTCAATACACACTAGACAACTAATAAAATATCTAAACTAGTAAAGTTACTCTTCACACCGATATTGCCAAAATCTTCTCCGGCAACGGCGCCAAAAACTTGACGGGATTTTAATATACGTACAAGTTAAAAATCTGAAATATACCTGTTTCACTGCAAGTATACAGGTCAACTAGTAGTTTAGGATATACATCGGGTCGATCCCACGAAAAAGATTGAACAATTACCGGTACTACTAAAGCTTCTCTATTATTTAGACTATCAATGAATTATAACAAATAAAACCTACTGAACTTATACAGGAAAATAACAAATGAAAACTCCTTAGGTTATGGTATCCCTAACTACTCATGCAAGTGCTATGTTCGGATCATTGAGTACTACTATCTAGGCTAGCTATGGTGTAATTTCTTTATGCATATGAATCCTACTTTCATAGTGAATCAATTATACTCATAACTAATCCATACCTATTCTCATGGTTATGAAATTAGCTACAAGTTCATTTTTTCAATGAAATTACATGAAATGAATCACCAAAACAACATAGGTGCACCTCTACTCTCGCGAGTGTACTCCCTATGTTTAGCACTTCTTGATCCAGTGTTAAATCTCAATTTTCATTGCAGAAACAATACCTTAGATAATCACAATTAATGATACCAGATTAATTATGATTTAAAGAGCTAAAATGCTAAATAACTTGCTTAAATCATAGCAATCAAATAGCCAAAGAAAAAAATTCAGAACTTGCATATTAATCATATTTAAGAATCCAATACAAAAGATAAAGAGTTGGAGAAGAGATAACCCATGTCACTTGAGTTTCAACTCCTCCTTCTTCATCTCCATCTTCATCCTAACCTAGTTAGTATACAAGAAGGATGAACTAACTAGCTAAACTATCCTACACTAAGGATATGGAAGAACTACATTTCTGCAGACTCCAAACTTCCTGCCGTATGTCTCTCCTTGAATCTTGCAAGTTTTTGGCTATATATAGGTAAAAGATGGTCAAGGAATGAAGTTTACACCTCCCTTTTACAGCTGCAAAGTGGTTGTCACATGTCTAGTATTACATATGACTTGTTGGAGGTGAAAACAACTTGTCCGCATAGAGAGCAGCCTTTTCTGACCACAATCCGGCAAGAAATCCGGCCGGATTGCTATAATGACCTTTTTGTGCAATTTCTGTTCAATTTCCAGCTCTGCTCCGATTTTGCCTCAAATTCAACTGAATTTTTCTTGATGATAGAAGCTAATTTAACTCTTGACCAAAACATAAAACTTGTAGCCTTTGAGTTAGCTTTCCAATGCATTAAGAATCACCTCATTTGGATTTGTGTAGGCTGAGAAATGATTGAAATACTCTTGACTACTCAATGCCCTGTTTCAGGTTCGACTAATAGAAATTGGCTACTGTAATTCGGTTTATTGACCTGGAAAACCTTAGAACTGGATTTCAATGTCTTTATCAAAGTTGTAGATCTATCTCTTATCTTCAAATTGATTTAAGAATCAAATCAGTGATTTGGATGTTGTCTTTGATAAAAAAAAACTCGACGGGTTTTTTTTTTAAACTAAAAGGAAAAACATGACATTAAACCGGATCTGTTACCAAGCGCAGTCGAGGGACCTCGTTACAGTCGAGGCGGGCCTCCCCTCTGGCCCTGGGAGGCATATCCGAGATTGAATCATAGCACTGCTGATCCCCCAAATGCAAGGAGGCCAAGGCATCTGCTACCGAGTTGGCCTCCCGAAACACATGGAATAGAGGTGCATTCATCCGGCGGAGGAAATGCCTGATCTCACGCAATACTGTGCACAGGGGCCATTTTGAGACGGCCCCCGAGCCCACTAACTGAACCAACACCTTCGAATCTGATTCCACCGTCAATGAACTCATCTCGCGTTCTGCGCACCAGAAGGGACCGTGCCTCTGTCTCTAGCACCTCCAGCTCTCCGAACTCCTTGTAGTAAGCAAAAATCACCCTCCCACAGTGATCTCGCAAGGCCCCACCTCCAGCCGTCGTACCGTTGAGGACAATGGCGTCAGTGTTGAGTTTTAGCCACCCCAGCGAC
Organism: Coffea arabica; assembly: GCF_036785885.1. NCBI lineage: Eukaryota > Viridiplantae > Streptophyta > Magnoliopsida > Gentianales > Rubiaceae > Coffea > Coffea arabica. The sequence goes on from NC_092313.1 coordinate 39,658,173, forward strand.
GGCTTCTTCCAGGACACAAGGGCTACCCCCGTAACCCGCCCTGAAGGACTACACAAGGTTGCCCACGGGCAGCCCCGATCACCTGCGAAGGAGGTGCTTGAGAAAACCCGAGCCTTGCCCAACTGACCCACAAACTCCTCGATCTGAAAAATCACCTGGGTCGGGCTGAACGAGCCCGCTTGGAACCTTGCCAAGTTCCTATTCTTCCAAATGAACCAGAGGACTAAAAGATGGACAAGAACCCGCACATGTGTCACCGAAACCTTGGAGTGAGAGAGGAACCAGTGAGTCAACATGGAACCCACACTGGTTAAGGACACCGGAAGTAGCCCGAAAAACCTGAAGAAATGATCCTAAACTCGACGGATTTTTAATATATGTACAAGTTAAAAATCCGAAATACACCCATTTCAGTGCAAGTATACAGGTCAACTAGTAGTTTAGGGCACATATCGGGTCGAGCCCACGAGAAAGATTGAATAATTACTGGTACTACTAAAGTTTCTCTATTATTTAGACTATCAATGAATTATAACAAATAAAATTTACTGAACTTATACAAGACAATAACAAATGAAAACTCCTTAGGTTATGGTATTCCTAACTACTCATGCAAATGCTATGTTTGGATCATTGAGTACTACTATCTAGGCTAGCTATGGTGTAATTTCTTTATGTATATGAATCCTATTTTCATTGTGAATCAATTATACTCATAACTAATCCATACATATTCTCATGGTTATAAAATTAACTACAAGTTTATTTCTTCAATGAAATTACATGAAATGAATCACTAAAACCACATAGGTGCACCTCTACTCTCGTGAGGGTACTGCCTATGTTTAGCACTTCTTGATCCAGTGTTAAATCTCAATTTTCATTGCAGAAACAACACCTTAGATAATCACAATTAATGGTACCAGATTAATTATGATTTAAAGAGCTAAAATGCTAAATAACTTGCTTAAATAAGAGCAATCAAATAGCCAAAGAATAAATACTAACAATCATAGAAAGTTCAACCAACCCAAAGACATAAACTTTTAAAGACACATAATAAACACAAAATGCAGAACTTGCATATTAACCATATTTAAGAATCCAATACAAAAGATATAGAGTTGGAGAAGAGATAACTCATGTCACTTGAGCTTCAACTCCTCCTTCTTCATCTCCATCTTCATCCTAATCTAGCTAATATACAAGAAGGATGAACTAATTAGCTAAACTATCCTATACTAAGGATATGGAAAAACTACATTTCTGCAGACTCCAAGCTTCCTCCCATATGTCTCTCCTTGAATCTTGCAAGTTTTTGGCTATATATAAGTAAAAGGTGGTTAAGGAATGAGGTTTACACTTCCCTTTTACAGCTGTAAAGTGGTTGTCACATGTCTAGCATTACATGTGACTTGTTGGAGGTGAAAACAACTTGTCCGCGTAGAGAGCAGCCTTTTCTGACCACAATCCGGCCATAAATCCGGCCAAGTTCCGGCCAGATTGCTACAGTGACCTTTTTGTGCAATTTCTGTTCAATTTCCAGTTCTGCTCCGATTTTGCCTCAACTTCAACTGAATTTTTCTTGATGATAGAAGCTGATTTAACTCTTGACCAAAACATAAAACTTGTACCCCGTTGCGTTAGCTTTCCAATGCATCAAGAATCACCTCATTTGGATTTGTGTAGGCTAAGAAATGACTGAAATACCCTTGACTGCTCGATGCCCTGTTTCAGCTTCGACTAATAGAAATTAGCTATTGTAATTTGGCTTTTTGACCTGGAAAACCTTAGAACTGGATTTTGATGTCCCACCAAAGTTGTAGATCTATCTCTTATCTTTAAATTGGTTCAAAAATCATCTCAATCCGATTACTGTAACTCAAGTTATAGCCGAAATACTAAAATGTGTCAAAGCCATCAAAAATGCACAAATTGCAAGTAAAAAGTGATAAAAACCTCATTTAATCACTTAAGACATTTTTCCCCAATTATAGCCAAAATGATTCATTTTCTTTCAATAATATAACCAAAGTGACTAAAAATAACATAAAATGTCATTCAATTATTACGTAAATTAGTCACTTATCAAATTCCCCCACACTTGAACCATTGCTTGTCCTCAAGCAATTCACACATAATCAACTACAATGGTTCAAGAGGTGAAATAATATATGCACTTTTTCAAATTTATTTTCTCATGACTTGGAAAACAATCATTATACAATTGTTCAAATTACACTAAATACTCATAATATCAAGTAAAGGAAAGATAATTATACCTTAATTTAACAAGTTAAATTTAATCTCTCATCCTAACCTAATTTCACAAATAAGCAAATCACATAGTCACTTTATAGCATTCTTCCTCCTATAATCATCTTTTTCTCAAAATTTTACAACTAAGAGGGACTTATTCTTACTTGATTTTACTTAAATAATGAAAATGCCTTTTGACGCGAAAATCGACACTTTTAGGTGAAAATCTCCGGTTACTCAACATTTCACTTATTTAAATTGCTATGCATACTCTTAATTCAAGTACCTTTTTACGCGAATGTCGACATTTATAGATGCCAACCCCCAGTTACTTGGTGCAATAATCATTGGAGTAGAACAATTTTTATTTACTTTTTTAAGAAAATAAATAGATTTTTCCTCGTAGAAAATTATATAAAAATAATCAAAGGAGGAGTATAACCTTTTATCAACTTTATCAATCACTTATTTGAAAAATTAAGTAAAGTGGAGAAATCTAATTAAACATGCAAAATTATAAGTATAATTTTCCTCACTTTATCGGATATACTTTCTAAAATGCAACAAGGAAAACCATAACAGAAATGAAGATCACTTGGATTAGTTCACACAATAGAAATAAGGAAAATCACTAAAAAATAAACATTACAAGCACTACAGAAAATAAAAGAAAAGCTAGCGGCAGTGTCAAATGGTGACGAGCACTCCCACAAGTAGTCGCCAGGTCAGGTGAAGAGGGTGGAGTCGAAGGAGCTTCAATACCAAGCTTGACCTCGATGCGACGAAGACGCTCGGAGTTCCGTTTGTTCTCTTGTCGACTTTTCTTCATCTCAGTCTCGACGCAAAGCAGCTTATCTATTATTTTTTTGAGAAACAACCGAGTGTCTTGAGGTGAGATTGGACGACTTGAGGAAGACGGGTCAGTTGAGACCGGTGGGATAGTTGTCTCAACCCCTTGAGTTTCTTCAATTCGTTCCATTTCAGTTTCCTCCTCGTGCTGAATGTCTCCTTGAGCACCTCCTTGAGTCGAAGGACCACCTACGTCTTTACTCTTGAAAATAAACCTGCAAAAATCCAATGTAAATACATCTTTCTTCTTGAGGCATGTAGGGATAGCGTTAGAGAAATCTACTCCAGCCCTTTGAAACACCAAGGTCAAGAAGCGAGCATATGGGAAAGCGTGTTTGACGTCGTTACTGCGAACCACAGCCCACTGTGATTGACGATATTGCTTCCCAATGGAATGCCTTGGATGTTGCCTAGAGCATGCTCCATTTTATCCAAGAAATAGATATTATTTGTGCACGCTTCATTGGTTCCACTTACCCTCGGAATAATATTGGAAGCAAACAGGTAAATTAGAAGACGTCGCGATTCTGAAAATAATAAAGTCAATAAGGAATATCGTCCAGTCTTCCGAGTAGCCTTGTACTCAACCCCCAAGCGTACAAGTGTCTCTAGCATGTTCCAAGAGTTCAAATCTCGAGGTTTGAAAGATTTCTTCAAATCAACCTTATATCTCACATCCGAAACTTGAAGATATCTTTCCAAATCAGCTCTATGGAGTTGAACTCTTCTACCACGCACTTTACTAGTAATCACTTCTGTGTCGAAGTGAAAAGCCTTCTTGTCCTCCACATTTGCGTAAAATTCTCGGACAAGCTCCTCATAATAGATATTTGGGATGTTAAAGAAGTTCTCCCATCCCAATTTGGTAAAGAAGGCCTTGAGATGGTAGACCTCCTCAACATCTGGAGTGACATTCTTCTCAACAAACACCTTAGCTCCCTTCCTCGCATTGTACCATGCTTCATTTTCGGCGAAGGTAAAGCGCAACTTGTCAAATGGGACTTGCTCCTCTTGTTGAATTTCTTGTTGTTGAGTCTCTTCTTCGGATGAGAGTTCGTCTTCAAGTACAAGACGTCTACTTGCTTTTCTTTTCATGCACGGTGGTCTAGACATCGAAACTTCGCTTCTCCTATTGGGAGGGGGAGATTTTACCCCAAATTTCTTAGTGTGAGCCATTGTACCTAAATTTAATTATTAAACATTAACATCATTTCATAGGTACATATATAGATAAAGATAACGAACACTCATTTACCTTTATCTTTAAAGAGACAAACTTATCAACTTATTAGCAATTAACATCATAAGTAAGCATCACAATTGATTATCAATCAACAAGTGCTCCTTTTATTTTTATTTTATAATTGAAACATTTAACCATATAAAGCCCATTAGAGGAAGCAATTAAACAATTGCACAACTTACTCCCAGATGACCTAAATAAGCATAATTAAGTGTTAATAACACCTTAACCATGAATTTTAAACTTAAAAAAATCATTAATTCTCCTTTTCGCCAAAATGTTTAGAATAAACATGCCTAAAATCAAAGGATAAGCCAATTAAGCCTAAATTTAGCATGTAAATATCCTAGAGCAATCCATTAATCTCCTACATTTTTCTTTAATCCAATTATCTCAAGAATTTAGCTAATAATTATCAAATCAAATTAATCCTCAAAATTAGCTAAAAATTGCTAAATTTACCAAATAATCACAAACCCATGAGTTAAACATCACCAATAATCATCAATAAGCTCAATAAGCATAATAAAAAGCGTCAAACTTCACAAAATGAGAAAAAATTCGAAATTGGCCAAAATTAGAAAAAGTGATAATTGACAAAATTCTAATGGTAACATTTGGTGAAGATTTGTTGCCTCAAACTTGTTTGTTGATGATTATGGATGCAAATGGTGACGAAACCCTGAAAAATTTCACTCCAATTTGGCCTCAAATGAAGAGTTAAAAAATGTGAAACCCTTATTCTTCTCAAACTCAAATCTAAATTAAAACTTGTTTTTGAAGGAATTTAAGTTATGAAATCATCTCTCAAGGGAAAAGGGAGTGTTTTGGTGCATTTAGTTGGGAGATTTGATGGTGAAAAGATGGACTTTGGTGAGTAGTGTCTATTTTAGGTGTGAGTGTGTGTGAAAATTGAAGAAGAGAGGAAGGAAAAACTTGGGGAATCCTTGCGCGCCTCTAGCCGGATTGGAGGCCGGATTCTGGCCAAGAACCCTTTTTTTTTAATTTTATTGCATATCCGGCCGGATTCGAGGCAGAGAGCAAAAAAAATTTGTTTCGCCTCCCCTGCTAGCCGGATACATGGCCGGATTTGCTGCAGAAATCAAAAATTTATGCAGTTTTTCCTTCCGTTTTCTATTTAACCAAGTTTTTAACTCACCCAATTTTCAACTTTTTTCATTTTCTTCAAGAAAAATTCACCTTAAACATGAAAAATGTGCTTTCTCAACCAATTGCACTTTGAAACATGAAATCATGCATCTATATAACTTTAGAATAAAGCACTTTAAATGCATCAAAAGGATCAATTGAACAAGAATACTGCCTTTTTGCTTTCTTCTAAACTAATTGCTCTTGAAACAATTGCATATACCATTGCCATTGCCACCTATAAAACACACAAAAACATTAATTAAACAACTAAAACTTACTAAAAATAAGAAATCGTTGGGTTGCCTCCCAACTAGCACTTCTTTATAGTCATTAGCTTGACTATTTCACCTCATTATCAAGGAAGTTTAGTTAACGAATAATCCACCATTTTAGGCCGTGATGGATCATTAAAAGGCGACTTAATAGCAAAAGTCATGTGTTCTAATGATATGAGGGATCGAAGTGACTGACCTATTCCAAGTGTTTCATAGATATTACCTTGAATATGCACCACTTGAGAACTTACCAAAGGAAATGCCATGAGAGTATCTTGGGCAGCAACACCCTGAGAACCTATACCTTCAATGCACTCCTCAAGAGAGGTGAAAAATGAGCCATAGAAACTCACCTCTTGAGGTTCGAAGTTAGTTCCAAAGATATTATCATGTGAAATGGATAGTTGCTCATTGAAACACAATTGAGATTCATCATTTTCATCAAAATGCAATCCACTTTCACTTGCAACCCTCCCACCATTCATGCTAGGATCATTCTGCAAATTATTAAAAGAAATAACTTCACACAATACATTCAATTGCTCATACATTCTACTAAAGTGAGAAGTTAATTCATCTATTCTTTGCTCAATCCTATCAAAAAGGTTGGAAGTCACATTAGCTAATTTTTCTATAGCTAACTCCCAAGATGGCTTAGAATCATTAGCTACCCTTTCTATTGCCAACTCCCAAGATGGTTTTGATTCATATTGGACACATTCAGGTAGATAATCATAAAATATGAAGAATTACTATAAGTAGATTGATTATCCCAACCATAAGCAGGAGAATTGCTCCAATTAGCACTATATTGATCAAAATAAGGATTGTCATGTTCTAATTCATCATAGTAATCCACATTTTGTGCTTGTCTGCATGCATGAGTAGCATGATAATCTCCATACAAGTCATAAATCACATCATAAGAATTAAAAATATTAACATTCTTCCTTTGCTCAATTTCATGCATAATTGTGTCCATTTCAACTCGTAACATAATTACATCAAATTTTGCCTTTAAGCACTTCAAACCATCTTCAATAGACATACATTCAGTAATTTCTTGGTTACCTCTATTGAAGGAGCTTTGCACTTGGTAACCATCCATTGCCAATCTTTCATTTTTCAAGCATTATCCTCCAAATTGACCTACCCTCCTCATTACCTAAAATTGCTTTTAAACAACATAAGAGCAAAATTAGTAAGAAGAATAGGTGATTCACACATAAAACACAAAAATAAAAGAAAATAACATTCAATACACACTAGATAACTAATAAAATGTCTAAACTAATAAAGTTTCTTTTCACAACGATATTGCAAAAATCTTCCCCGGCAACGGCGCAAAAACCTTGACGGGATTTTAATATACGTACAAGTTAAAAATTAAAAATACACCTGTTTCACTGCAAGTATACAGGTCAACTAGTAGTTTAGAGCATATATCGGGTCGATCCCACGAGGAAGATTGAACAATTACCGGTACTACTAAAACTTCTCTATTATTTAGACTATCAATGAATTATAACAAATAAAACCTACTGAACTTATACAAGAAAATAACAAATAAAAGCTCCTTAGGTTATGGTATCTCTAACTACTCATTCAAATGCTATGTTTGGATCATTGAGTACTACTATCTAGGCTAGCTATGGTGTAATTTTTTTATGCAAATGAATCCTACTTTCGTAGTGAATCAATTATACTCATAACTAATCCATACCTATTCTTCATGGTTATGAAATTAGCTACAAGTTCATTTCTTTAATGAAATTACATTAAATGAATCGCTAAAACCATATAGGTGCACCTCTACTCTCGTGAGTGTACTCCCTATGTTTAGCACTTCTTGATCCAAGGTTAAATCTCAATTTTCATTGCAAAAACAACACCTTAGATAATCACAATTAATGGTACCAGATTAATTATGAGTTAAAGAGTTAAAATGCTAAATAACTTGCTTAAATCATAGCAATCAAATAGCCAAAGAATAAACACTAACAATCATAGAAAGTTCAACCAAACCAAAGGCATAAACTTGTAAAGACACATAATAAACACAAAATCCAGAACTTGCATATTAACCATATTTATGGATCCAATACAAAAGATAAAGAGTTGGAGAAGAGATAACTCATGTCACTTTAGCCTCAACTCCTCCTTCTTCTTTTCCATCTTCATCTTAATCTAGCCAATATACAAGAAGGATGAACTTACTAGCTAAACTATCCTACACTAAGGATATGGAAGAATTATATTTTTGTAGACTCCAAGCTTCCTCCTGTATGTCTCTCCTTGAATCTTGCAAGTTTTTGGGTATATATAGGTAAAACGTGGTCAAGGAATGAGGTTTACACCTCCCTTTTACAGCTGCAAAGTGGTTGTCGCATGTCTAGCATTACATGTGACTTGTTGGAGGTGAAAACAACTTGTCCGCGTAGAGAGCAGCCTTTTCTGACCACAATCCGGCAAGAAATCCAGCCAAGTTCCGGCCGGATTGCTACAGTGACCTTTCTGTGCAATTTCTATTTAATTTCCAGCTCTGTTCCGATTTTGCCTCAAATTCAACTGAATTTTTCTTGATGATAGAAGCTGATTTAACTCTTGACCAAAACATAAAACTTATAGGCCTTTGAGTTAGCTTTCCAATGCATGAAGAATCACCTCATTTAGATTTGTGTAGACGGAGAAATGACTAAAATACCCTTGACTGCTCAATGCCCTATTTCAGCTTCGACTAATAGAAATTAGCTACTGTAATTCGGCTTTTTGACCTGGAAAACCTTAGAACTGGATTTCGATGTCTTCACCAAAGTTGTAGATCTATCTCTTATCTTCAAATTGGTTTAAAACTCATCTCAATCCAATCACTGTAGCTCAGGTTATAGCCGAAATACTAAATGTATCAAAACTGTCAAAAATGCACAAAATGCAAGTAAAAAGTGATAAAAATCTCATTTAATCACTTAAGACATTTTTCCCCAGTTATAGCCAAAATAATTCATTTTCTTCCAATAATATAACCAAAGTGACTAAAACTAACATAAAATGTCATTCAATTATTACGTAAATTAGTCACTTATCAAATTCCCTCACACTTGAACCATTGCTTGTTCCCAAGCAATCCACACATAATCAACTACAATGGTTCAAGAGGTGAAACAATATATGCACTTTTTAAAATTTAATTCCTCATGACTTGGAAAACAATCATTATACAATTGTTCAAATTACACTAAATACTCATAATATCAAGTAAAGGAAAGATAATTATACCCTAATTTAAGAAATTAAATTTAATCTCTCATCCTAATCTAATTTCACAAATAAGCAAATCACATAATCAATTTATAGTCTTCCTCCTCCTATAATCATCTTTTTCTCAAAATTTTACAACTAAGAGGGACTTATTCTTACTTGATTTTACTTAAATAGTGAAAATGCCTTTTGACGCGAAAATGGACACTTTTAGGTGAAGATTTCCGGTTACTCAACATTTCACTTATTTAAATTACTATGCATACTCTTAATTCAAGTACCTTTTTACGCGAATGTCGACATTTGTAGATGCCAACCCCCGGTTACTTGGTACAAGAATCATTGGAGTAGAACAATTTTTATTTACTTTTTTTATCTTATTTTTCTCTCTCTTTTTTTAAGAAAATAAATAGATTTCCCTCATAGAAAATTATATAAAAATAATCAAAGGAGGAGTATAACCTTTTATCAACTATATCAATCACTTATTTGAAAAATTAAGTAAAGAGGAAAAATCTCATTAAACATCCAAAATTATAAGCATAATTTTCCCTACTTTATCGGATATACTTTCTAAAATGCAAAAATCCTAATTATATAATAACCATTTCAAAATTAAATGAGGATTAAACCTTCCAAAATACATATAACGTTTCAACAAATGTGAGAATTAGACGTTTAAAGTTGGAACGAATTAGCCCTTTTTGAATAAAAATGCAAAAAATTCAAGAATTTTTGGGCCATAATGAAATATTAGAAAAGATTTTAGAAAAATTTTGACAGAGTTTTCTCTTATAAATGGATGAAACTCCCTGCCAACAAACCCAGTTTTCAAGAAAATTATCCACATAGCAATATTTCCAAGCACAATTCCAACATTTCTAAGTATTTAAATCTACAAAATATCAACACATAGCATTAAAATGCAAGTTCAAATATTTCCCTCCCCCACACTTAAATTTCACATTATCCTCAATGTGAGAAAAGGAAAATAAATAAAGAGTAAAGAAAATGCTACTCATATGAACTTGCGCTATCCAAATCCATGGCCAAGTGATGACTTTCCAACCTTAAGAAGTCTGAAATCATTAAAACCCCAACAGAGATGAAGATCACTTGGATTAGTTCACACAAAAGAAATAAGAAAAACCACTAAAAAGTAAACATCACAAGCACTATGGAAAATAAAAGAAAAGCTAGTGGCAATGTCAAATGGTAACGAGCACTCCCTCAAGTAGTCGCTTGGTCAGGTGAAGAGGGTGGAGTCGGAGGAACTTCAATACCAAGCTTGACCTCGATACGACGAAGACGCTCGGAGTTCCGTTTGTTCTTTTGTCGACTTTTCTTCACCTCAGCCTCGACGCAAAGCAGCTTATCCATTATTTTCTTGAGAAACGACCGAGTGTCTTGAGGTGAGGTTGGACGACGTTTGGAAGACGGCTCAGTTGAGACCGGTGGGGTAGTTGTCTCAACCCCTTGTGCTTCTTCAATTCGTTCCATTTCAGTTTCCTCCTCGTGCCGAATGTCTCCTTGAGCACCTCTTTGAATCAAAGGGCCACCTACATCTTTACTTTTCAAAATAAACCTGCAAAAATTCAATGTAAAGACATTCTTCTTCTTGAGGCATGTAGGGATAGCGTTAGAGAAATTCACTCCAGCCCTTTGAAACACCAAGGTCAAGAAGCGAGCATATGGGAAAGCGTGTTTGACGTCGTTACTGCGAACCACAACCCACATGTGGTTGACGATATTCTTCCCAATGGAATGCCTTGGATGTTACCTAGACCATGCTCCATCTTATCCAAGAAATAGATATCACTTGTGCGCACTTCATTGGTTCCACTTGCTCTCGGAATAATGTTGGAGGCAAACAGGTAAATTAGAAGACGTTGCGATTCCGGAAATGATGAAGTCAATACGGAATATCGCCCAGTCTTCCGAGTAGCCTTGTACTCAACTCCCAAGAGTACAAGTGCCTCTAGCATATTCCAAGAGTCCAAATCGCGAGATTTGAAAGATTTCTTCAAATCAACCTTATAGCCTACATCCGAAACTTGAAGATATCTTTCCAAATTAGCTCTATGGAGTCGAACTCTTCTTCCTCGCACTTTACTAGTAATCACTTCTGTGTCGAAGTGAAAAGCCTCCTTGTCCTCCACGTTTGCGTAAAATTCTCGGACAAGCTCCTCATAATAGATATTTGGGATGTTAAAGAAGTTCTCCCATCCCAATTTGGCAAAGGAGACCTTGAGATGGTAGACCTCCTCAACATCCGGAGTGACATCCTTCTCAACCAACACCTTAACTCCCCTCATTGCATTGTACCATGCTTCATTTTCGGCGGAGGTAAAGCGCAACCTGTCAAAAGGAACTTGCTCCTCTTGTTCCTCTTGTTGAATTTCTTGTTGTTGAGTCTCTTCCTCGGACGAGAGTTCGTCTTCAAGTACAAGACGTCTACTTGCTTTTCTTTTCATGCACGGTGGTCTAGACGTCGAAACTTCTCTTCTCCTATTGGGAGGTGGAGATTTTACCCCAGTTTTCTTAGTGCGAGGCATTGTACCTAAATTCAATTGTTAAATATTAACTTCATTTCATAGGTACATTGCTAGATAAAGATAACGAACACTCATTTACCTTTATCTTTAAATAGACAAACTTATCAACTTATTATCAATTAACATCATAAGTAAGCATCACAATTGATTATCAATCAACAAGTGCTCCTTTTATTTTTTTAAATTGAAACATTTAAGCATATAAAGCCCATTAGAGGAAGCAATTAAACAAATGCACAACTTACTCCCAAATGACCTAAATAAGCATAATTAAGTGTTAATAACACCTTAACCATGAATTTTAAACTTAAAAAAAATCATTAATTCTCCTTTTCAGCAAAATTTCTAGAATAAACATGCCAAAAATCAAAGGATAAGTGAATTAAGCCTAAATTTGGCATGTAAATATTCTAGAGCAATCCATTAATCTCCTACATTTTTCTTTAATCCAATTAGCTCAAGAATTTAGCTAATAATTATCAAATCAAATTAATCCTCAAAATTAGCTAAAAATTGCTAAATTTACCAAATAATCACAAACCAATGAGTTAAACATCACCAATAATCATCAATAAGTTCAATAAGTATAATAAAAAGCATCAAACTTCACAAAATGAGAAAAAATTCGAAATTGGCCAAAATTAGAAAAAGTGATAATTGGCAAAATTCAAATGACAACATTTGGTGAAGATTTGTTACCTCAAAGTTGTTTGCTGATGATTATGGATGCAAATGGTGAAGAAACCCCAAAAATTTCACTCCAATTCGGCCTCAAATGAAGAGTTAAAAAATGTGAAACCCTTGTTCTTCTCAAGTTCAAATCTGAATTAAAACTTATTTTTGAAAGAATTTAAGTTATGAAATCATCTCTCAAGGGAAAGGGGAGTGTTTTGGTGTATTTAGTTGGAAGATTTGATGGTGAAAAGATGGACTTTGGTGAGTAGTGTGTATTTCAGGTGTGAGTGTGTGTGAAAATTGAAGAAGAAAGGAAGGAAAAACTTGGGGAATCCTTGCGCGTCACTGGCCGGATATCCGGCCGGATTTTGGCCAAGAACCCTTTTTTTTTAATTTTCTACATATCCGGCCGGATTCGAGGCAAGAGAGCGAAAAAATTATGTTTCGCCTCCCCTGTATATCCGGCCAGTTTCTGGCCGGATATAGGGCAGGATTTGCTGCAGAAATTTTTGATTTCTGCAGTTTTTCCTTCCGTTTTCTATTTAACCAAGTTTTTAACTCACCCAATTTTCAAATTTTTCCATTTTCTTCAAGAAAAATTCACCTTAAACATGAAAAATGTGCTTTCTCAACCAATTGCACTTTGAAACATGAAATCATGCATCTATATAACTTTAGAATAAAGCACTTTAAATGCATCAAAAGGATCAATTGAACAAGAATACTGCCTTTTTGCTTTTTTCTAAACTAATTGCTCTTGAAACAATTGCATATACCATTGCCATTGCCACCTATAAAAAACACAAAAACACTAATTAAACAACTAAAACTTACTAAAAATAAGAAATCGTTGCGTTGTCTCCCAACTAGCACTTCTTTATAGTCATTAGCTTGACTATTTCACCTCATTATCAAGGAAGTTTAGTCAACGAATAATCCACCATTTTAGATCGTGATGGATCATTAAAAGGCGACTTAATAACAAAAGTCACGTGTTCTAGTGATATGACAGAAGGAAGTGATTGACCTATTCCAAGTATTTCATAGATATTACCTTAAATATGCACCACTTGAGAACTTACCAAAGGAAATGCCATGAGAGTATCTTGGGCAGCAATACCCTTAAAACCTATACCTTCAATGCACTCCTCAAGAGGGGTGAAAAATGAGTCATAGAAACTCACCTCTTGAGGTTCAAAGTTAGTTCCAAAGATATTATCATGTGAAATGGATATTTGCTTATTGAAACACAATTGAGATTCATCATTTTCATCAAAATGCAATCCACTTTCACTTGCAACCCTCCCACCATTCATGCTAGGATCATTTTGCAAATTATTAAAAGAAATAACTTCACACAATACATTCAATTGCTCATACATTCTACTAAAGTAAGAAGTTAATTCATCTATTCTTTCCTCAATCCTATCAAAAAGGTTGGAAGTCACATTAGCTAATTTTTCTATAGCTAACTCCCAAGATGGCTTAGAATCATTAGCTACCCTTTCTATTGCCAACTCCCAAGATGGTTTTGATTCATATTGGACACATTCAGGTTGATAATCGTAAAATATGAAGAATTACTATAAGTGGATTGATTATCCCAACCATAAGCAGGAGAATTGCTCCAATTAGCACTATATTGATCAAAATAAGGATTGTCATGTTCTAATTCATCATAGTAATCCACATTTTGTGCTTGTCTGCATTTATGAGTAGCATGATAATCTCCATACAAGTCATAAATCACATCATAAGAATTAAAAATATTAACATTCTTCCTTTGCTCAATTTCATGCATAATTGCGTCCATTTGAACTCGTAACATAATTACATCAAATTTTGCCTTTCAGCACTTCAAACCATCTTCAATAGACATACCTTCGGTAATTTCTTAGTTACCTCTATTGAAGGAGTTTTGCACCTGGTAACCATCCATTGCCAATCTTTCATTTTTCAAGCATTATCCTCCAAATTGACCTACCCTCCTCATTACCTAAAATTGCTTTTAAACAATTTAAGAGCAAAATTAGTAAGAAGAGTAGGTGATTCACACATAAAACACAAAAATAAAAGAAAATAACATTCAATATACACTAGATAACTAATAAAGTTGCTTTTTCACACCGATATTGCAAAAATCTTCCCCGGCAACGGCGCCAAAAACTTCACGGGATTTTAATCTACGTACAAGTTAAAAATCCGAAATACACCTGTTTCACTGCAAGTATACAGGTCAACTAGTAGTTTAGGGCATATATCGGGTCAATCCCACGAGAAAGATTGAACAATTACCGGTACTACTAAAGCTTCTCTATTATTTAGACTATCAATAAATTATAACAAATAAAACCTACTGAACTTATTCAAGAAAATAACAAATAAAAGCTCCTTAGGTTATGGTATCCCTAACTACTCATGCAAGTGCTATATTTGGATCATTGAGTACTACTATCTAGGCTAGCTATGGTGTAATTTTTTTATGCATATGAATCCTACTTTCATAGTGAATCAATTATACTCATAACTAATCCATACCTATTGTCATGGTTATGAAATTGGCTATAAGTTCATTTCTTCAATAAAATTACATGAAATGAATCACTAAAACCACATAGGTGCGCCTCTACTCTCGTGAGTGTACTCCTTATGTTTAGACCTTCTTGATCTAGTGTTAAATCTCAATTTTCATTGCAGAAACAACACCTTAGATAATCACAATTAATGGTACCAGATTAATTATGATTTAAAGATCTAAAATGCTAAATAACTTGCTTAAATCATAACAATCAAATAGCCAAAGAATAAACACTAACAATCATAGAAAGTTCAACCAAACCAAAGGCATAAACTTTTAAAGACACATAATAAACACAAAATCCAGAACTTGCATATTAACCATATTTAAGAATCCAATACAAAAGATAAAGAGTTGGAGAAGAGATAACCTATGTCACTTGAGCTTCAACTCCTCCTTCTTCATCTCCATCTTCATCCTAATCTAGCTAATATACAAGAAGGATAAACTAACTAGCTAAGCTATCCTACACTAAGGATATGGAAGAACTATATTTCTGTAGACTCCAAGCTTCCTCTCGTATGTCTCTCCTTGAATCTTGCAAGTTTTTGGCTATACATAGGCAAAAGGTGGTCAAGGAATGAGTTTTACACCTTCCTTTTACAGCTGTAAAGTGGTTGTCGCATGTCTAGCATTACATGTGACTTGTTGGAGGTGAAAACAACTTGTCCACGAAGAGAGCAGTCTTTTCTGACCACAATCCGGCCAGAAATCCAGCCAAGTTCCGGCCTGATTGCTACAGTGACCTTTTTGTGCAATTTCTGTTCAATTTCCATCTCTGCTCCGATTTTGCCTCAAATTCAACTGAATTTTGCTTGATGATAGAAGCTGATTTAACTCTTGATCAAAACATAAAACTTGTAGCCCTTTGAGTTAGATTTCCAATGCATCAAGAATCACCTCATTTGGATTGTGTAGGTTGAGAAATGACTGAAATACCCTTGACTACTCAATGCTCTATTTCAGCTTTGACTAATAGAAATTATACTCTATGAGTTAAAACAGAATTTTTGGTACTCTATTAGTACATGTAAACACGTAGCTAGCTAGTAAAGGTTTCCAAATCAAATCCAGGTTCAAGCTACAATTATACTCATCTACACAAATCCAGAAATTATAACAACTAGTCTCGGATGATCATTCATGAATCAGTTTTTCTGTTTTCATTTTATTCTCTTGGTTAGCCGAGCTACTAGACCTCATGCGAACTTCAATTAACATGTTGTTAACTAGTTAATCGCATTTATTCACTCTAATCATCATCATATGACAGATTGCAAATTACAATTCAGATTCAAGGTCTCGGAAATTTTCAGCTCATAAGAATTCCAATTCACAAAACCAGAATTTTTCCCAGTTCCTAGTTTCATTGTCCAATCGTGTAACTCAACATGCAGGCTCTTAAACATTTTATCTTCACTTGGATAGTTAGGACTATAACCACAGCTTGACATAATTAAGTAATTTAAGCAAATCATTTCTTAATTAGTCTCGGCAGAAGATTTTCATCAAACCAGAATTTCTTAGGTTCCTTAATTCATCAATCAACTTCATAGAATTAACATGCAGGGTCCTAGACATCATACACATTAAGTTCCACTCGGCTAATTACACTTGAGTGCTCAGGTTATCACAAGAAAAACAGAATTTCAGTTGCATTTCCAATCCATCCTCTCGGCAGAATCATTCACAATCAAAACAGAATTTTCTAATCTCCTTAGTTCATCATCCGATATTATCTTCAATTGAAGTCTTTTATTTTGCCCTTAAATTCTCACATGCAAGATTGCTGAGTTAATTAGCTAACATCCAGACCAGAAAATTCAGCTCGGCAGCAGCAAAACACTATCCAGAACTTGGTGAGACTACACTCGGGTGAGTTTGCATGCAAAAAGTTCTGTTTCATTTTTATTTCCAGAGTAATCCAGGCTAATTAAATTCATGCATGACCCTAATCATAATAATCATCCAAGATTCGATTAGTTAATCACCAATGCATGCTCAAATCAATTACAGAAAACACATTAGAGCTACATTCCTAACTCAGCTACTCGGCAGGGGCATATAACCGAAACAGAAATTTTTCTAATAGCTTGAATTCACCATCCGATTGAACCACAATACATGCATGCTTCAAGATAGCTCAAACTACCTCTGATTAGTCCTAAAATGATCCAGAATTTACCTCACAGCAAGCTAATCTTTCACACGAAAATCTGGAAAATTTTTCTTCCTCTCAGCTCTCACGTACGCGGCAGTGATTGAGGTTGTGGTTGTCGGTGGAGCTGGTGGTGTCACAGTCGTGAAGTGGAGTGAAATGGAGATGCAGAATGGGTGGATCTTGCTCACGGTTTCTCTCTGCCTTCACTCTAGCTTCAATGTTTGCGGACAGAACCAGAAATGGAACCGCACTCTCAGCTTCCTTCCTCACTCTCGGTCGATGATAACAATGTGAGGGTGGAGTGTTATCTGAGGTAGGGAGTGTGCAGAGGTTATGGACTGGGATTGTGAAGTGGTGCTGCGGTTTGAGGATGGTTGAGTGTCGGAAGTGATTGAGTGTAGGGGTGGTGAAGCTGCGGTTGGCCGAATGGAGCGGCTTGTGATCATGGTGTCCGGGGAGTTGTTTGGCTGCCTGGAATGGTTGTGGCCGTGGGGTAATTGTGAAGTTGTGAGGGGTATTTTAGTCTTTTCACTTCTCCTCCTATTATCCACTTAAGTCCTTGGTTCTAACTTAGCTCCAAAAATTGCCCTCAAATGTGATTTGAACGCCTAATGATCCGCTAATCTTGCAAGGTTTTGATTATCGAAATTTTTGTGTCCTAAATATGGTTAGAGTACCTGTATTGTTTTTATTCTAGAATTTATCAGTTGCATAAAAATATTAGGATTTCTAACTACACTTAACCTTATTCGAAATTAGGATTAGCTATAAAACAAAATTAAGGAATTATTTTTAAGAAGTAAACTTAACATAACTCAAGAATTATTAACTTAGTGTAGCGAAGCTATGTGATTTAATAATTAGCACCGTTATATTATTTTGCACACGAAAATTATTATTATTTTTTATTTACTTGTTTAAAACAAATGAAATAGTGTGGTAGATTAGAATAAGGACTACGAATAAAATATGCACTAGTATATAAAAGCGAGTGAAAGTAATACTAGAAAAGATTTAAAGAATACGAATGCTAAATAAAAGTGAAATTGAAACATGCATTGGTATATAACTGCAAAATTCAAGGTTCTCACATCCTCCCCTCCTTACAATGAATTTTGTCCTCAAAATTCACATATTCTGGATAAATAAATCGGGATACTTTTTCTGCATTTCTTCTTCTAACTCCCAAGCTGCTTCCTCGAGTCCATGATTTTTCCATAAAATCTTCACCAGAGGAATTTTCTTATTTCTCAGCTCCTTCATTTCTCTTTCCAAAATCCTGACCGGTCCTTCTTCATATGTTAACGTCTCATCCATTTCAATTCCTTCCAGTGGCAGCACGTGACTTGGATCGGAGTAATATTTCCTAAGCATGGAAACGTGAAATACATCGTGAATCTTAGCCATGCTTGCAGGCAGCTTCAATTGATATGCTACCAACCCAACTCTCTTCAAAATTTCGAAAGGTCCGGTATATCTTGGCTTCAGCTTCTTACCTTTCTTGGACACTACTCCGCCCTTCAAGGGTTTAATTCTGAGAAAAACCTTGTCTCCTACTTCAAATTCCAAATCTTTCCTCCTTGTGTCGGCGTAGCTCTTTTGTCTACTCTGAGCAACTTGAAGCCTTTCTCTAATTAGTTTTACTTTCTCCTGGGCTTCTTCGATCCAAGGTATAGCTGTAGGGTCTACAACTTTCTTTTCTCCAACTTCATCCCAATGAATCGGAGATCGGCACCTTCTTCCATACAAAGCTTCATAAGGTGCCATTTGGATCGAAGCTTGATAGCTATTATTATATGCGAATTCCACCAAGGTCATATATTGGCTCCACTTACCTCCAAAATCCAGTATACACGACCTCAGTAAATCCTCTAGAGTTTGAATTGTCCTTTCCGATTGCCCGTCGGTTTGGGGATGGTACGCAGTACTAAACTTCAACTTGGTCCCCAAAGAGTCCTGAAATTTCTGCCAAAAACGCGAGACAAATCTTGGGTCTCGATCAGACACGATACTCACTGGAATACCATGTAACCTTAGGATCTCTTCTGTGTACAACTTGACCAATTTTTCCAATGTAAAACTCATGCTTACAGGTAAAAAGTGTGCAGACTTAGTGAGTCGATCGACTATTACCCAAATTGCATCAAAACCTTTTTGACTTTTAGGTAAGCCCGTTACAAAATCAATTGTTATGTGTTCCCATTTCCATTCAGGGATTTCTAACGGTTGCAGTAAACCAGAGGGCTTCTGATGTTCAGCTTTCACTTGTTGGCAGATCAAGCATCTTTGTACAAATGCTGCCACGTCCTTTTTCAAACCTTCCCACCAGTATAATCCCTTTACATCGTGATACATCTTAGTCACCCCTGGGTGTATAGTATACTTCGATCGATGTGATTCTTCTAAAATTTCTTTCCTTAACTCCTCATTTGCCGGAATCACAATTCGATCTCGAAACCTCAATACCCCCTCAGGCCCTAATTTGAAGTCTAGGGTTTCCCCTTTTTGCACTTTCTCCAAATTCTTCCGAATCATAGGGTCCGTTTTCTGGGCTTCCTTAATACGCTCTAGTAACGGTGACTTCAATGATAAGTTCCCAAATAAAACCTTCAATTTCTCCAAGCGAGGGTTCCAGCCACTTATTTCTTCTAACATATCCCACTCTTTTACCATTAACCCTGCTACTTGGGCCTTCCTACTTAGAGCGTCAGCCACCACATTGGCTTTTCCTGGATGGTAATTAATCGAGCAGTCATAATCTTCCAGAAGTTCCACCCATCGCCTTTGTCTCAAATTCAGTTCCTTTTGGGAGAACAAGTACTTGAGGCTCTTATGATCCGTAAAAACCTCAAAAGTCACGCCGTACAAGTAGTGTCTCCATTTCTTCAAGGTGAAAATTACTGCGGCTAGTTCTAGGTCATGAGTTGGGTAGTTTTGTTCGTGGGGTTTCAATCTCCTAGAAGCATAGGCAACTACCTTACCCATTTGCATTAAAACACATCCCAAACTGTCTCTGGAAGCATCAGAATATACAGTATAACCTTCACCTCCATCAGGTAAAACTAAAACGGGAGCGGATGTTAACCGCTTCTTTAGTTCCTGAAAACTTGACTCACACTTCGGAGTCCAGACAAACTTGGCTCCTTTCTTGGTTAACTCAGTCATAGGTCCTGCAATTTTCGAGAAATCCTGGATAAATCGCCTATAATAACCTGCTAAGCCCAAGAAACTTCTAACTTCAGTTGGAGTTTTTGGTTGTTTCCAATTCGTAACGGCCTCAACTTTTGCCGGATCCACGGCAATTCCATCTTCAGAAACTCTGTGCCCTAGAAAAGATATTTCAGTCAACCAAAACTCACACTTGCTGAATTTGGCATACAGCTTATGTTCTCTTAGTATCTGTAAAACCTCCTCTAAGTGCTTAGCATGCTCCTCTCGAGTCTTAGAGTAAATCAAGATATCATCTATGAAAACCACTACAAACTGGTCCAGATATTTCTTAAAAATTCTCTGCATCAGGTCCATGAAAGCAGCTGGTGCATTGGTTAATCCAAAAGGCATGACTGCAAACTCAAAATGTCCATATCTCGTACTAAAAGCAGTCTTAGGTATATCTTCCTTCCTGATCTTCAACTGATAGTACCATTGCCTTAAATCCAGCTTAGAGAAGACTACTGACCCTTGCAGTTGATCGAACAAGCTATCAATCAACGGTAGAGGGTATTTATTCTTAATTGTAGCCTCATTTAACCCTCGGTAATCGATACACAACCTCAAGCTTCCATCTTTTTTCTTCACAAATAGGACGGGTGCTCCCCAAGGTGAGTCACTCTCCTTTACAAAACCTTTCTCCAACAGATCCTGTAATTGAATTTTCAATTCTTTTAGCTCGGCAGGAGCCATTCGATACGGGGTCTTAGAAATTGGAGCCGTTCCAGGCATCAAGTCAATCTTAAATTCCACTTCTCTTTCCGGCGGTAGAGTCTTAAGTTCTTCGGGAAAAACATCCGGAAATTCCCGTACCACTGGTACATCCTCCAGCTTCACTTGATCACTGGGAGCGTTTATCAAGAAAGCTAAGAAACCTTGCGCTCCTTTAGACAACATTTTCCTTGCTCGAATTCCTGAGATCATAGCAGATGATGCTAATCTACCCTTGACATCTAACCTCAGGGTTGCTTCACCAGGTATACAAAATTCCACCACTTTCACTCGGCAGTCAAGTTTAGCATGATGATGGCCTAGAAAATCCATTCCTATTATAACATCGTAACCTTTTATGTCCAGACTGATCAAATCCACTAGCATTTTACGCTCTCCAATCCAGAATTCACAATTCTTATAAGCCAGACTAGTGATTACATTCTTATTACCCATGGGTGTTCTAACTTCAAGATCGAAGGGTAATCTAACAGGTTGCACATCTATTCCAGACATAAAGGATGGATTAACGAATGAATGGGTTGCACCAGGGTCAATTAACACTTTAGCTAATCGGTGAAAGATCGGGAGTGTACCTTCCACCACTTCCGAGGCATCAGGTACAGGTTGGTCACCTATAGCATACACTCTGGCAGGAACTGTCGGCCGGCTCCCTCCAGAAGTGTTTGGTCTAGCATTTGGGGTAGTCCCACCTTGCATTGATGGACATCCGGAAATCTGGTGCTCGCTACTTCCACATTTCAAGCACTTTCCTTGCCTCTTCCAGCAGCTATCCATGGTATGACCAGGTTTCTTACAGTATACACAAGTCATTTGGGGAATTATGGCTCGGCCTCCCTGCGAGGTATTCCTAGGTTGTCCTCTTCCAATCGGTCCCCCTCTATTTCCATTGTTTCTCCCCCCTGCATTCCTGGCCCCGGTTCCCCTTGCTAGTGCACCTCGCGGTGCTCCGGGACTAGTCACTCCGCCAGTTCCTCGGCCCACTTTAGCCGGTGGAGTATTTCCATATGTCGGCTCTCTACTACTGCTGGGGGTAAATCTTTTCTTAGCCTGAAAAGATTTCACTTGAGCTCTAGCTACTTCAACTCTCTGAGCTCTTTCGACAGCATCTGCGAAAGTATCTATCCTCACGGCGGCTAAACTTTCCTGTAGTTCCACATTCAAACCCTGCACAAACCTCCGAACACGCCTCTGCTCGGTGGCTATCAACTCAGGTGCAAAGCGGGATAGCTTTGTGAACTGGATTTCATATTCGGCGACACTCATCGCCCCTTGCTTGCATCGAATGAAATCGTCCTCTCTCTTCTCTTGAATGAGAGGTGGAAGGAATTTGGCATTGAACTCCCTAGTGAAGTTCATCCAAGTTCGTGGTGTATGATTAGTCTCCCAATGAACCCTCATTAGGTTCCACCAGGAGCGAGCGGCTCCCTCAAACTGGAAGGTGGCAAAAGTCACCTTTCGCTCCTCTGTATAGTTTAGGGCGGCGAAGATCTCAGTGATCCTCTCCCACCAGCCTTCGGCCACTTCCGGCTCGGGTCCTCCGTAGAATTTGGGGGGTCCAAACTTCAGGAACCTTTCCAGTGCCCGATCATCGGAATCAACTGGACCTCCCTAATGGCGCCCTGGTCCAGCAGCTTGGTGTTCAGTCAAGCGCTCTAGGACGTCAGTGATACGGTTAATAGCGGTGGCTACTCCGTCTCTGGCCCCGCCCCCTTGCCCTTGGTCTGGGTTGACCTCGGGCTCTCTATCTCTACCCGCTTCCGGGTGTTATCTAGTGGGTCTCCCGCGGCCCCTTCCTATCACTTGGCGATCCATAGTCTAAGTTATGCCTATTATGGGAGGATCAAACGGTTAGGCGAAGTGTTATTTATTTAGGCTTATTAATGTTTCCCTAGTAAGTAGAATCAATATGGAAATGGAAGAAAAAGTAAGTAAAACACTTAACATATATTTCTAAGTGAAAGTCATACGAATAATAAGTTGGGACGTTTCCAAAAGTAAGGCACATAACTAGCAAAAATACATACAAATAATCCCTTATACAAAAATTAGGGATATGGTGCCTCGGAAATAAGTCATCCACCTAGACAAAACTTGATGACCTAGCTAATGTCCCCCTATTCTAACCCTACATATCCAATATGGTCGAATCGATCCAAGCCTAACCCTCAGCAGGGCTATCGGGAGCTATGTCCTCCTCCGGATCCTCTTCCGGGTCCTCCTCTGGATCCTCCTCCGGGTCCTCCTGCTCGACACTCTGAAGGATACTCGTGGCCTCATCTATCATCATCGCGGCATCTGCCCTGATGCCGACGCTCCTATCACGTATCCTCTCAGCCAATCGAGTCACCCTCGCTCTCTGACGCGCTATCTCCACGCGAGCGGCCTCCAGCCTAGCATGTTCCGCTGCTACCCTCTGCTCTAACTCTGCTATGCGGTCGAACTGAGTGTCCACCATGATACTCAGCTCTTCTACATCCTGAGACAAAGTGAAGTTAGCGTCCCTCAGCTGGCGACGCTCATCATCCAGGGATAGTACTAGCTCATTGGGGTAGGCATAAGTGGCCCTACACTGACACCGAGGATGCCTATCAGCTGGGGTATAACCTATATGGGCTCCTCCACCTCGTGGTCTATAAGAGATGGACCTAAGAGGCTCTATGTGTCCATTTGACGCTCCATTACCATTAACGTGTCCGTTACCATTCTCCATACCTGCAAAAGAATTAAAACTTAGAGGTTAGAACTCAAATAGCTAGTTAGATCAGCATCACTTAAAATATCTAATGGTCTCAATTCTTACTTCTAAAAAGATCGGGGTTTCTAGCTCGTATAATATATCTCTCAAATAACTTTTCTAACCTAGGCTCTGATACCACCTGTGGCGACCCCACTTTCCCCTAAGGCGAACCAAAGGGTTGGCGGGCCGTCTGCCCAGCTCTCGCCAGGACTCACGCAAGCATTCTAGCCCAAAACCTTCCGACGGTTAACCTAAGCTATTACAATAATGATTCTTCCGAAACAAATCAATTTCTATCACCACATTAACTTCAGAGATAACAGCATATAACTTAGCCAATCGACGGTTCTTAAATACTTCTAGCGACGCTCGCAATAGATAGGGACATACTATACCAATACAAACATACAAATTGAGTATTAGAATTAGAGATTACACTTTTCCAGCTTCAAGTGGCAATCCAAAATGAAAAGTACGATGCTTAGCTTAGAATCCGTTACAAACCGAAAATTACAATCAAATTGTTCAAGTACAACCATAAGAAATATAAGCTGCTCAAATACTTTCAAACTGCACATCCTGTAAGGAAAACAAATAAACATGGGGTGAGCTAAAGCTCAGTAGTGCCCCAAAACATGCATTCACGTAATTCAAACAGCGAGTAATAATTTAAACAAGTTAAACAATTAGGAAAGCGTGTAACAGCACAAGGTAGGATACAGGGGCTCTCAGGAGCCATTTTCCTCGCTTGAGCACCGTTTATCGTAGTTGACCCTCCGTCAACTTTCACTACCTATAATCCATGTAGATCCACTCATTTTAATCCTAACCCGTCACCATTCATACCCCTGTCCCGGGCCCAAACGTCGACTAAGGACGCAGTATACTCGAGATATACTCGTAGATAATTGGTCGAGGGATTCACCCAACGACGTTTTTGTAGTTAGATTCAAGTGCCGAGGGATTCACCCAACGACGTAACTACTTTTATATTCAAGGATTTACGAGAAAAATGATTCACGCAAGTCACCACTCGAACGGCTAGTGCGATAAAGTACACACTGCTCACTTCGATGGATCAAAACTCATTTTGCAATATATCACATATCGAGTCAAGAAAGCACTTAATTCAAGTAGGAAAAGAACAGGCAGGGACACTCACCAAGAGTGGAGTTCAGATATCAGGTTGGGAATCAAATTCCGCGTCCTCGCGATATCCTAAAAACCAAATTTTGAAACCATAAGTTTCTATTCAGTTTTTAAACTTATTCGTATAAGAATTTATTTAATATAATACTAGTTTACTTTCTCAAGAGATTTCAAAAATCTATTTAGATTGAAGCTTGACAAAAGTAGTAGAAATGTTCCTTATTTTTCCTTAGAAGGGGGTAACTAGTATTACGTACTAGAAACAAGTCGACAAACTTCTCAAAATCATAGTTAGAAAGTTACTTTGAACATTTCCCTAAAGTTACGGCTTTTGCAAAAATTATCCTTAAAAACTATTTTTCCTAGAATAGGGTTTCTTGCCGAGCAAGTCTCCCAAGCTTTTCACTGGGATTAGTAAAACTAGTATTTTAAAACTTTTCCTATAGTTAACTATACAAGTGCAAGGCTTATAGGAAGGAAAAGAATTGAAATAAGACTTGGAGTTTCCAAAAGTTATAGAACTTATTTACTGAAGCTATCGGGGCTGGTTTGAGCTGAAGGAAATTATTGAATTGGAAAGTCTTAGGCAAAACGCTAGATATAGAGTTTTATAATATCATACTAGCTGGAAAATATTTTTGGTTAATTTTGAACGCAGCTACTCGAGTTCGCAAGGTCTATACAATTTGCCCCCGCTCCGATTCCATTTCGAGATCATAATATGGATCAAAATATGGCAAAAATCACATAGCAAATTACTAAGGCTTCGTCAATCATTAGCCCTAGCTTTAGACAATTGAAATTCTGAATAAAATAAAATGATCAACCAAGGCTTCATCAATCATTAGCACTTGGTTTCAGCAAACCCAACATAAGCAAATAAAATAAAAGTGGAGTCCCAAGACATTCCAGCAATTAACTTCCATCATCCAATAATACTTTATAAAATTATTTCAATGGCTAAGGGCTTCGTCAATCATTAGCCCTTAGCACCCAACCAGTAATTCTTGTGACAACCAAGCTAACATTTCAAATGTTTAAATCTACTAACAGTTATTTAAAACCAAAGACCACATTTGCAGAAGCCTCCTACTCAAGTATTTGATCCAAAGCCAAGAGATTCCATCCATAATATCACATTATCACCCCAAAATTCAAATGCATGACCATCTCAAGGTATTATAAAGCGAATTCAGTAGTAATACAATTTTTCCACAGCTCCAAAATATATAAAGAAATCCATACGTACTTCTTTATCAAACATGACTAAGGCTGGGAAATTTCCAGCTTATATCCATAGCTACACTTCATTATTTCCAAATCGAATTCCCAAGATGTCAAATGATTCATTGCCAAACAGTTTTCACAGACTACGTGTGCATTTTGTCATGCATTTCGGGTTTCTAACACCCCAAGGAAGAATTCTAAAGTCAAGCTGAAGATTCTGGTTCATAATCAAATTCGAGCAACAAGATTAAACATCCCAAAAAAAAATTTCAAGAATCTGTCTAGCAAGCCACGGATGAATCATGCATGAAGGAATTTTCTGTTTTCACTTTATTTACTCAGGCGAAGCAGGCTAGTAAACTCTCACTTCCTCATGCAATTACTTAGCTAAACAATGCACAATTTCCATTCAGGAGTTGAAGTTAAACCCCTGTTAAAAATCTTCAAAATTTCCAGATTCATGTTCACGGTAGTTCACAAGGAACTTCTAGCAATAGCAATGGTTCTTAAAACAGGATTTTCTTTGGTTAAAACAGAATTTTTGGTACTCTATTAGTACATGTAAACACGTAGCTAGCTAGTAAAGGTTTCCAAATCAAATCCAGGTTCAAGCTACAATTATACTCATCTACACAAATCCAGAAATTATAACAACTAGTCTCGGATGATCATTCATGAATCAGTTTTTCTGTTTTCATTTTATTCTCTTGGTTAGCCGAGCTACTAGACCTCATGCGAACTTCAATTAACATGTTGTTAACTAGTTAATCGCATTTATTCACTCTAATCATCATCATATGACAGATTGCAAATTACAATTCAGATTCAAGGTCTCGGAAATTTTCAGCTCATAAGAATTCCAATTCACAAAACCAGAATTTTTCCAAGTTCCTAGTTTCATTGTCCAATCGTGTAACTCAACATGCAGGCTCTTAAACATTTTATCTTCACTTGGATAGTTAGGACTATAACCACAGCTTGACATAATTAAGTAATTTAAGCAAATCATTTCTTAATTAGTCTCGGCAGAAGATTTTCATCAAACCAGAATTTCTTAGGTTCCTTAATTCATCAATCAACTTCATAGAATTAACATGCAGGGTCCTAGACATCATACACATTAAGTTCCACTCGGCTAATTACACTTGAGTGCTCAGGTTATCACAAGAAAAACAGAATTTCAGTTGCATTTCCAATCCATCCTCTCGGCAGAATCATTCACAATCAAAACAGAATTTTCTAATCTCCTTAGTTCATCATCCGATATTATCTTCAATTGAAGTCTTTTATTTTGCCCTTAAATTCTCACATGCAAGATTGCTGAGTTAATTAGCTAACATCCAGACCAGAAAATTCAGCTCGGCAGCAGCAAAACACTATCCAGAACTTGGTGAGACTACACTCGGGTGAGTTTGCATGCAAAAAGTTCTGTTTCATTTTTATTTCTAGAGTAATCCAGGCTAATTAAATTCATGCATGACCCTAATCATAATAATCATCCAAGATTCGATTAGTTAATCACCAATGCATGCTCAAATCAATTACAGAAAACACATTAGAGCTACATTCCTAACTCAGCTACTCGGCAGGGGCATATAACCGAAACAGAAATTTTTCTAATAGCTTGAATTCATCATCCGATTGAACCACAATACATGCATGCTTCAAGATAGCTCAAACTACCTCTGATTAGTCCTAAAATGATCCAGAATTTACCTCACAGCAAGCTAATCTTTCACATGAAAATCTGGAAAATTTTTCTTCCTCTCAGCTCTCACGTACGCGGCAGTGATTGAGGTTGTGGTTGTCGGTGGAGCTGGTGGTGTCATAGTCGTGAAGTGGAGTGAAATGGAGGTGCAGAATGGGTGGATCTTGCTCACGGTTTCTCTCTGCCTTCACTCTAGCTTCAATGTTTGCGGACAGAACCAGAAATGGAACCGCACTCTCAGCTTCCTTCCTCACTCTCGGTCGATGATAACAATGTGAGGGTGGAGTGTTATCTGAGGTAGGGAGTGTGCAGAGGTTATGGACTGGGATTGTGAAGTGGTGCTGCGGTTTGAGGATGGTTGAGTGTCGGAAGTGATTGAGTGTAAGGGTGGTGAAGCTGCGGTTGGCCGAATGGAGCGGCTTGTGATCATGGTGTCCGGGGAGTTGTTTGGCTGCCTGGAATGGTTGTGGCCGTGGGGTAATTGTGAAGTTGTGAGGGGTATTTTAGTCTTTTCACTTCTCCTCCTATTATCCACTTAAGTCCTTGGTTCTAACTTAGCTCCAAAAATTGCCCCCAAATGTGATTTGAACGCCTAATGATCCGCTAATCTTGCAAGGTTTTGATTATCGAAATTTTTATGTCCTAAATATGGTTAGAGTACCTGTATTGTTTTTATTCTAGAATTTATCGGTTGCATAAAAATATTAGGATTTCTAACTACACTTAACCTTATTCGAAATTAGGATTAGCTATAAAACAAAATTAAGGAATTATTTTTAAGAAGTAAACTTAACATAACTCAAGAATTATTAACTTAGTGTAGCGAAGCTAAGTGATTTAATAATTAGCACCGTTATATTATTTTGCACACGAAAATTATTATTTTTTTTTTATTTACTTGTTTAAAACAAATGAAATAGTGTGGTAGATTAGAATAAGGACTACGAATAAAATATGCACTAGTATATAAAAGCGAGTGAAAGTAATACTAGAAAAGAATTAAAGAATACGAATGCTAAATAAAAGTGAAATTGAAACATGCATTGGTATATAACTGCAAAATTCAAGGTTCTCACAGCATCCATCTGATCATGTTGGCCTAATCAGCAACATCCCTCAGATCCCGGCTCGAAGGGACTAACCGCCCAGCCCGTGGCACCCAGGGGTGCAGCCCCTCATGCTGGCCGAGCGTGGTACGGTGCTTTGCGCTGCCATTGTGGTTAAGGAAATAAAGTTGCGCCTTCGCTAACAGCTATAGCTTTTGGTGTAATGGTAAGCGCTTGATCCTGACAAGTGGTATCAGAGCGAGGTCGCGGGTTCGAGTCTCCCTGGCTGTTGCTGGGGGAGGGATTGTTGGCCTAATCAGCAACATCCCTCAGATCCCGGCTCGAAGGGACTAACCGCCCAGCCCGTGGCACCCAGGGGTGCAGCCCCTCATGCTGGCCGAGCGTGGTACGGTGCTTTGCGCTGCCATTGTGGTTAAGGAAATAAAGTTGCGCCTTCGCTAACAGCTATAGCTTTTGGTGTAATGGTAAGCGCTTGATCCTGACAGATCATGTGCCGCTAAAGATCTCTTTTAAGACTCGGGTGGATAGCAAGCCGAGACCTTTACGATTTTCAAATATTTGGACATTGAAAAATGCTCTGTTGGACGTGATTCGAGGTGTCTGGTAGTTGGAGGTCATTGGCTCTCCGTCACGAATATTGTGTTCCAAATTGTTGCATACACGACGGCCAATTCAGGAGTGGAATAAATTGGCTTTCGGGAATATGTTGGACGCTGCAAGAAGGGTGGAGGTAGAGGTTTTGGTAGTGGAGGAGTGGGTGGAGAGGGAGAACTCGGATGCAGCTCAACTGGCACTAAGCAAAGCGCAAGCAGAGTTACGTCAAGCGCTCTTACATGAGGAGAGCTTCTGGTGGCAGAAGGCCCGTGTTAAATGGTTACAATATGGTGACTACAATTTCAAATTTTTTCACGCCACCGTTCAGCAGCGCAGAATGCAAGGAGCGATACACAAAATTATGACCATGAGTGGAGCTTGGGTGGAGGAGGAGGTGGAGATAGCGGCAGAGGCAGTTCGGTATTTTAAGGAGTTATTCTCGACTGCTGAGGTTGCTTCTACGGAGTTGTTCCACTTAATCCTGAGTATTGTCACAGAAGAGGACAATGGACTATTAGAGGACTGCCTGCCGTTGGAGGAAGTAAAATTAGCCATCTTTGATATGGACGATGAGAGTGCAGCTGGCCCAGGCAGATTTACAGGTAAATTTTTTACCTTTGCTTGGGATATTCTAGCACAAGATATTTATAATGCTGTTGTCAGCTTTTTCTGTGGAGCAGAGTTGCCTAGATTTATTACTTCTACATTCATAGTCTTGATTCCGAATGTGCCTAATCCCCAAGATTTTTCTAAGTTTCGGCCAATTAGCCTGTGTAATATTTTTAATAAAGTGTTGTCCAGAATCTTGGCCAATAGGTTAGCCTCTATCTTGCCGTGAACTGTGTCGCCCCAGCAGACAGGGTTTGTTAAAGGTAGAAATGTGACGGCCCCACCTCCCCCTAAGGCAAACCAGAGGGTTCGGCGGGCCGCCTGCCCAGCTCTCGCCGGGACTCGGTCGTTCACTACAATCCTCAAACAAATACAAGATAAAATCTCCAATATAAATCAAATATTCCAACATTTACATATCAAAAGCGAAGCGTCCACGCTTCCACTGCGCCACTCTGATCCTTGGTCACAATGATTATACAGGAGGAAGTCCAAAGCTAGACTATTACACATCCAATCAATTCTAAACGTTCAATACAATCCCAATATGAATGATTACACAAAAGGAAAACCAAATTCAATCCATACATGAGATAATCCAGGATTAAACACTACAAGCCCTTCCTTCGCCTTGAGCCCTGTGGAGGGGAATAAAACATTTTGGGGTGAGCTATAAGCTCAGCGAGTAACCAAGAAAATCAGTTATCAAATCAGTTTCACAATCATTCATTTCAATAATGTCATGATTCAGTAATCAATGCACTTTCATTGCTCTTTGCTCTCGTGAGCCAGTGAAATCATGGTACTTAGACGTCCAACGCTCCAAACAATCATTTAACATTGAACATTGAACATTGAGCCCATTGGTGCTCTACAGGAACATTAAACGGTGGAGGAAACGTCGGAGTCTAGCACACGAATTCCAAGTACTCATTTGAGCCAAAACATGTCAAGAACTTATATGCCGGCACACAGGATATGCAATCAAATAAACGATGCAAGAAACATTTTAAAGTAACGTTGCAAGTAGTTTAAGGTCACTCACCTCCACGGCTCACAATCCTCGTCCAATATAGCCAATTCCATCATTCAAGTCCAAGCCTTTCACATGAAACTTAAGGTAACCAACGCTATTAAAAATCGAACAGCATTTCCCCTTAATTCCTTTATTTTCCAACCTACAATCAAACCCAATCACATAGCAATTAACCACAATTGCTCAAAACCAGAAAACAGTTTTGACGTCCTTTTGCGGTAATGGCACAAATTGCACTACGATTATCGAATTAGGGTGTAAGACCCACCATTTCGAAGCTAAGAACCAGGGATACAACAATGTAGAAGGCCACTCAGTCCAAATCCTAGCACAGCTAGGTCAAAAATGCAGAAAACCAACCCAGAACCGTAATTGCAGGTTCCCAAATCACACAATGCTGTAATTCGTCCAACTCAGTCTACACAGGTCCAAATGCATTGATTCCAAAGGAATGAGGTAGCTAAGACATCAAGCTACATTTCATCAGAAGAAACCAACATCCAAATCCAAAGCAATTCCAGTCAAAACAGACGATTACAATCGCAATTCGCACATTCTGATCACCCAGAACAGCAACAGTAAAAATGGCATAACTCACTCTACACTACTCCAAATGCCCTGAAATTTTACAGGCATCTCAAACACATCAATACCTACAACTTTCATGTTTTAAGCAAAGGCCAATTAGGCCTCTATCTAGGACCAAAAATTTCGGACAGAATGTTCATCACAAAACCCTCACTTTTCAATTTTTGGTCCAAAACAGAAATTGGTTGCAATTTCCTATCATTTACATCCACTAGAGTCATAACCCCTTATTACCAACCATCATAAACAACCACAACATCAAGATCATATGAAACCAGAAAATTCCTCAAAAAAATAAAAACTTAACCAAATCACTTCAAACCAAGAAATAAACCACAATTTCTAACACAATAGCCACCATTAGGCATAAATTCAACATCATTAGGTGTAAGAGGATAGTCAATCACTACTTACCAAGTAAACAAGAGAGAGGAAGTGGTAGACCACCTTAGCTCCTCCAAAAAACTTCACTAAGCAACTCACTAGCACCTAATGGAAAGCTTTTATGGAGTAGAAACTAAGTTAGGCAAGTGGTTTGGAAGATTGAGCTTTATGGAAGCTTGAAATTTGAAGCAATTCTCTTCCTTCTTGAGCTCTCAAGAGTCGGCCAACATGGAGTGCAAAATGGTGAATTTTGAGGTAATTTTAAGATATTTAACCACTTGGTCAAAAGGTCAAAACAAAAGAATAAAAATCATAAAACACCACCAACCATCTAATGACACATGGCATCTCACTAAATGCAATTCAATCCTTTGGTCACCTCTCACATCAATCACCTCACACTCCTCTACTTATCTCTTAACACCCGATAAAATTTACACAGTATCCGGAACTTAACCTTATTGGCCAAATTTTTCCGAACTTTCGCACTAGTGGGGCCCACATCCGTTATACACTCTTAATTTCTCAAAACCTATTTGATACTGGAAAAATCATCCAAAAACTATATCTGCTCATTAAAAATATCTAGAAAATTTCCCTACTAAAGAAAACGCAGAAAACAAACCATTCAATAAATAAAACCCTCGAAAATGAGAAAAGTACGGGTTCTCAAACTCATTTTTTTTTTCGGGGCATCACAAGAAACATCACGGAGAATTATTTGCTTACTCAGAAAATTATGATGGGGGATGGGGAAGAAGGCTAGAGGGACAATGTAGCCTTAAAATTGGATATGTCCAAAACCTATGACCGAGTATCGTGGCTTTTTCTGAGAAGGGTGTTGCGTAAATTTGGATTTGGGGAGCATTTTATTGATATGGTGTGGAGGCTAGTATCTAATGTTTGATTCTCGGTCTTTATTAATGGAGCGTCGTATGGGTTTTTTAAGTCGAAAGGAGGTTTCCGGCAGGGTGATCCTCTTTCCCCGGCTTTATTTGTATTTGAGGTGGAGGTGATGTCAAGGGGGTTGGATAGCCTTATCTCCTAATCTAGCTACATAGGATTCCATGTCCCTAGGGGTTGCTCTCCTATAACCCACTTAGCTTTTGCAGACGATGTGCTTATCTTTGCTAATGGTTCAGCGAGGTCTCTTAGAAACATTATGTCTGTGCTGCAGCTGTACCAACGAGCATTGAGGCAATTAATGAACATCCAAAAGTGTGACTCTTTGGTGCATAGGTCAACCTCTCTAAGTCGTTGTAGAGTGATTGAGTGCATCGCGGGATTTGTGCGACAGACATTCCCAGTTCGTTACTTATGGTTTCTATTGTATACTGGACGGTGTAGATCTTCTTTTTTTGGGGAGGTCTATCATATAATGACTAGGAGAATTTTGTCATGGAAATCGAGATTTCTATCTTCTGGGGGTAGACTGGTGTTAATAAAGCATGT
The DNA here is from genome assembly GCF_036785885.1 of Coffea arabica. Classification (NCBI taxonomy): domain Eukaryota; kingdom Viridiplantae; phylum Streptophyta; class Magnoliopsida; order Gentianales; family Rubiaceae; genus Coffea; species Coffea arabica. Next base: position 39,691,674 of record NC_092313.1, read on the forward strand.
GCTATCTTCCATCCCGATTCACCTGCTGTCAGCTGTGACGGTACCAACATCTGTATTTCATATACTAGAAAAGGTTTGTGTCATGTTCTTGTGGGGGACTACAGAAGCAATATCTAAGTATCACTGGATTCGGTGGTCTCAGTTGTGTTATCCGGAAGAGGAGAGAGGCATTGGTTTGCGAAGAGTAAGGGATGTGTACACGGCATTTCCGTACAAGTTTTGGAGGAATTTTAGTGTGGGAGCTCGCTCCGATCGACTTTTATGTAGGCAAAGTATTGTAGTGGTATCCATCTATGCCAGGCGAAAATCAGGTCGTATGATTCACCAACCTGGAAATGTATGTTAAATGTTAGCTGACAGGCTGAGCTGTCGATGTTGTGGCTGGTAAATAATGGGCAGTGTAGTTTTTGGTACGATAACTGGCTGGGGAATGGAGCTCTATTTCTTAAGATGACTGGGATTCCGAGTCTAACTTTTGCGGATTTCATACTCGATGGGAGATGGGATGGATAGCGGCTGGCCCAGGAGCTGCCCCAGAGGTGCTCACCCTGGTAATGTGAATGCCAGTGCCGACAGACAAGAGGGTGGATGAGGTGGTTTGGATGCCTTCGAAGTCCGTAGTCTTTTCCTTGGCATCTACATATCAGGAGGTGTGCCAGGCTCGTCCTAGCTTAGTGGTGTTCGCCCATATATGACATGGTCGGATCCATTTGAAAATTTCTTTTTTCATGTTACGATTGCTGATGTATAGGCTGCCTCTCGATGATGTTCTGAGGGGGATGGGGTTTCAGTTTCCATCCAAATGCTGTTGTTACAAAGCTGCGAGGGAGGAGTCTTTGGATCATGTTTTCACGAGAGCAAAAACTGCCATGGAGGTATGGATTCATTTTAACTACGTGTGCGGGTTAATGTTGCCAGGTGAACACATATTGACATGGCTGGTGTGACGCCCCCCACTTCTCCCAAGGGCGAACCCAAGGGTATCCGCGGGACGCCTGCCCAGCTCTCGCCAGGACTCAAGACAAATCAAATCGAACTTAACGATACATACCAAATACTACGAGTCAAAATAAAGAAAAGTCGATTCCTTAACTAAATATTTAAATCTTACATCATGTCCACAAAAGATACATCAAGTTCCAAAATGCAACCATTAAAAGTCGACTACACATTTACAGCCCCGATTCCAATCAAAAGTATAATCTAGTCGGCTTTACCAAAATCTTCCAATCCAACCTGTTAAGGAAAACAAACTAATAGGATGAGCCAATACTCAGTGAGGCCAAGAAAACACACATGCAAACACATAATCCAAGTAGCAACAACAATTACATTGTAGGTAAGACTATCAAATTCGAATAATTCACATTTCGAATAGGAAAAATAAACAGAAATAATTCAAGGATACTATAGCTCTCAGGAGCTAAATTCCACGTAGTCGAGTCGAAGTCTTGATCACATCTCACGTTGACACTCCGTCAACCACATAAGTATCAAATCCGTAGATACACCACTTTTCTTCGAATCCCGTCACCGTTACACCCCCTTACCGGGCCCGCTCATCAAAGTTTTTGATAATACTCGAGTATATCATGGCAATACTGCACGAGTAATGCCGAGCAAGATCTCTCCAATAAATCATGCTCTACGAATATCTCATGGTTTGCTAAGCTTATCGACCAAGCCCATGCTGGCTCGATTCGCAAAGTTAGCCAACGAGTTTTGGGCGTCCCCCGAATATGAATACGAATACGAATATACGTCGATGAGCAACGCTCAAATCGACGATTCCAAATAGGAATCACAAATACGGATCACATATACGAATCACAAGTACAAATCACATCCACATTACCATGTACAAGTTGGATACGAATTCACATAGCAAAATTCGAATATAATTTCATTTGGAAGAGAACGAGTGCGATAAAGTACACCCTCGTCTCAAAATTTCAAATTTACATAACGGATAAGAAACAGATAACCACTTAACAACAAGTTCATGCACTTGACACTCACAGTGATTCAAGTAGCGAGTTCAAATGATGGTTTAGGCGTCTCCCGTGAGATCCTCTGGAAGGTCCTCTTGAGCGCCTGAGCATTTAATAGTGAATTATCATTCACACATCCCAATTATCAAGGAAGATTGTGCACTAGTACAATCTGGGGAAATTTCATGAAAATGAACCTCAATTACTAGTAAATCGAGGTTCAAGTGGAGTTTCTTAATGTACAAGAGCAATCGAGTTTTGTTATCTTGGAAATCAAGCATAAACGTTCAAGTATTATCGAAGGAATAAGGAATACTTGAAAAACTCCATTTCCTTGAAATTCAGAAAATTTCAGTTTTGATACGATATTTTGAAAAATCGTATCTCAGATTCCACATGTCAAAAATTGGAAAACTTGGTACCGTTGGAAACCTCTTCCAAAGTACTAAAAGTTCTTAGAAGACACTTTTCCATGAATCTAAGTGGAAGGTGTTCAAAAATGAGCTTAAAGTTGCTGTTCCAAATCACCCAGGATTGAGCCGGGGTTGGTTTTTCGCTAACTTTGAAAATTCAGCAGAATTCACTCGTTGTAAACCAGCCCTTGAAATTTGTAGCTCAATTAGAGGTGAAAGTAAGGTTTAGGGTAGAACAAGCGGATCGAGAATCGGAGTTTCGAGCCCCAAGATATGGTAGCTCAAAGTTGGATAGATTTCAGGACTGTTAACAAATTTCCAGATTTGGTTCCGACTTTGGACCTTTAGTTAAGTGTCGAAACGGACTTGGATTGATACCAAATTTTGCAGTATAATACTCCTATATGAAGGGTAGCTCTCTATCAAATTTTGTTGAAAAATACCTTCGGAAAGGTGGTTAATCAATCAACCAAAGTTTGGAAAAATCCTTAAGGCAATCTGTCCAAATCTAAGGTTTCAAAAACGAGGCAGTCGCCGTATTTTGATCATAACTCCCTCAATTTAATTCAGAATTGGGAATGGTTGATAGTGTTAGAAAATACATTCACAGGGCTGTGATTTCACAGAAGAAATCGTTTTAAGTTTCAGCATGCAACTAGCTCGAAATTAAGCCTAAAGTTGCAGCATCATCTAATCATTTCGGCAGAACGGAGAAACAGGACAGCTGACTTCAGATGAATGGTGTGGCTCACACACATAAAACCAGAATGTGCATTATACACCGTTGGAAACATGGGAATGTCTAGTTTCAAATGCCGCTAACGGCACTTGATTTCGACATCGGAGTACGGAGTTATGGACGAAACACGAACACTGGTCTGGTTACGACGGCAACCGTTTTCCCAGATTACTAGCTTTGGAAATAAATTCGTTTGACCCACCAAAACTCAGTATTTTTCAACGAAATTTTGTACACAACTTCTACAACATGTAAACAACATAATCAAGCCATTAAATCCTCAAATTTCTGCATTAAAGTGACCGAACAGAGCAGGGGTAAAATGGTCCAACTTGGCCTTTGCACTCAACGTGAGTTTCCAGCAGTTTTTCTTCAGCAAATCACTAACTTAAACACTAATCCGACATCATAAACTTCAGCAAGCACAGAATCAGCAACAACCCAAGAGTGGGAATTCATAGAGCCCACTTTTTCCCAACAATACAAGCTACTAAAGTGACGATTCTAGCTCAAATGCATAAATCAAACTCCAAAAGACAAGTTTAAGGTGATTGATTACTACCTACTTTGATGGCTGGTTAGGACAGAAGTTTCGGCCCCTTTGAAGCTTGAAGAACCGTGAAAGCTCCTCCCTTTTCCAGCTAAATGTGTTGTCCAAGACTTAGGCTAAGTGGTGCTAAATTTTTAGAAGATTTGGTGGTGATTTGCATGAGCTTTGGAAGAAGAAATGTTGAAGGTTTCGGTTGTTCCTTTTGCTGCTGCTATCCGGCCATGAAGCTTGAGGAAATGAAATGTGATTGCTGGTTCCTTTGCGTACATAAGACGCTTGACGTCTAATATATTAAATATGTCAAATCAATTACAACTAGTGCCCTACGCGCGCGTTTTGTGTTCGATTTCTCTCACGTTTGTTGCACTAGTGCACTAAACCTCTAGGACACTTACATTTATATAAATATTATTCATTCTTAATTGTCCCAAAATAATGATCCAAAGTCCCTCAATTAAGCGCGCACGTGAAAACACGTATTTCTAATTTAGGCGCAATAATATTGAAACCTTTGAGAAATTCTTATAACGATCGTACCACTAGCTATCACTTGTGTGTTTAAACCTAAAATTGTCTATTTTAGGACCATTGTATAGGTCTCAAATTTTTGAGCTTATTGTACTCCTAATTGGCTAAAGTTTTCAGACACGTTTTCACTTTTTCACTAAACAAGCTTCTAAGAAAATAATTTTTGAAACGAGACACTTTAAAAATATAACGAAGCTATAAAACCATATATTTATGTCTAATAAGGATAGAAAATAATATTCGGGGCAAAAATTCAAATAGATAATTAATTGAGCCAAAATTAGGGGTTTAAAAATAATAATTTTACGAGTCCTCACGTGAATTGAGTATTAATTCCTTAATTAACCTTTCTTAATCTATTATTGATCGTTCTTAATTCTCCAATATTAATACACTCTCGATTCAAATATAGTCTCGAAAAACGTGCACTCATTGTTCCGAACTAAACGAGTTTTCGAAAAGTGAATTTTTCCAACAAAACGCTTTTAAAAATATAAAAGAGGCGTCGTTCCATATAAATGGATTTTAAATGATCGAAATAAATAATTTGGAGAAAAATGAGTAAATAAATATTTAAACAAACTACTAATATTCGATAAAAAATAAAAATAAAAAATTTCGGGTCCTCACAGCTGGTATCGTGGTGGATGGCGTCACCTCAATTATCGCACAAGAGACAGTTTGTAGTTAAAATCCTGTCGAGTTTCATTTGTTGGAATATTCGGAAGGCAAGGAATAAAGCTATTTTTGAAGGCAACAGAATGCATAGCAAGGACATCTGCTAGGCCATTTTCAGGATGTGAAGACAGCGTTTAAGATTCATTTAGCACAGCAAGCGGATGGGCAGACGTTTTATCAGTTTTAGGACCAAATCTCTCAGTCATGGCCAATATATAGTTTCCAAATTCTGCACTGGATAGCATCCATGGGCATCGGCAGGGAGCTAACACTAAGTACAGATGACTGTTCTAAAGGGAATCTGGGAGTGTGTGGTGGCGGTGGTGTACTAAGAGACTCTAGTGGTGGGCTCCTTTTTGCGTACTCAGCTTTTCTGGGCGAGTCAACTAGTCTATGTGTAGAAGCTCGGATAGTGTTGCTAGGTGTTGATTTGTGCATTGAGAGGGGATTTGATCGTTTCTTTGTGCAATCAGATTCCTCTGTTTTGATTGGCATCCTACAGCGACAGTTTCGGTGTCTCTGGAATATTCGGAGAACGGTGAAGCGCATATGGCATTTGGTGGCAGAGGGTTCTTGGTTCTTGTATTGCTATCGTGAATCAAATAAAGTGGTGGATGTATTAGCTAATGTAAGGGTGGCCCATCATCTTGAGTCTATTCGCACTTATGACACGCTAGATGCACTACTCACTATGGCTAGAAGGGAAATCAGGATATGTGAATCTTGGTCCCTACCTTTTTATGTTTACAAAATAATGGGATGATACTAATATCTGTTTAAGAAATACTTTCAATTATGAAGCAAATCTGATTCAATGATCAAGAGCATTTGAAAGAAATAAAGAAAGTCGAAAGCTGTCGAACGCTCGTGAAGACAACACCGAACGTCCGATAAACAATGCAGCACTTCGGACGCATGAAGAACTCCATCACCGGACGTCCGAAAGAATTAAGATATTCCCTCTAACTCACTGTCTGCTTTCGAACGCAAAGCATCAGAGCACTGAACGTCCGATAAACAATGTAGCACTTCGGACGCAAAACATTGGAGGTACCGGACGTCCGAAAGAATTGAAGAAGATTTTTCAAATTCACCATCTGCTTTCGGACGCAAGCATCAGAGATACCGGACGTTCGAAAGAATTGAAGAAAATTCTTCAAACTCACTGCCTACTGTCGAACGCAAGAATTGGAAGTACCGGACGTCCGATCTCCTAACAGCTAGTTGATTCTTCAGCTACCTTCTATCTGTTGGAAGTATTAATGGGGCACTTTTTGGTCTCATATAAATAGTGCATGGTCAACCACTTTGAGAGGACTTTTGCACATTGAGAATATAAAAGATCAAGAGCAGTTTTAGTAAGAGAACACTCTACAAGAAAAATTTGTACTCTTAGTTGTATAAAATTCGTGTAAGCTTTTCTTGTGTGGGAAAAATACTTTAATAGTGTAACTTTGTAAGGGTTATCCTGAATGATAGTAAAACTTCCTAGTTTGACCGAGTGTAGTTTGGGGTAAGGAGGAAGTGATCATTCCTTTGTACACAAAGATTGGTTGTATTTCATCAACTTGAAGAAACTTGTTCTATAAAGTGATATTTAAACTTAAGAGGAGTTTGGAAGTCAAATTGATTTGCTATTCTTCCCTTATTATTCACTATCTTGTGAATCTTAATTGCTTATCTATTCTATTCTCAAGCAATCTTGCTTTCTTACTAATTGTTTCATTGAGTGGTCACGTAGAAAAGAGGATAAATCTCATATTGATCAAAAAAGTGTTTCATAACTTGATTAGTTTTTAAATAACCTAATTCACCCACCTCTTAGATTGTTTTCGATCCTTACAATTGGTATCAGAACTAGTCTCCTAGAGATTAAACTCAAGCATTTTTGGAGTAAAATGATAACTAACAATGCCATATTTTTTGAAGGACAATCTGTCACTAGACCTCCAATATTTAATGGATCCAATTATGTGAGTTGAAAAAAAAGAATGATTATATTCTTGCAATCGATTGATATTGAATTGTGATTTATTGTTAATGAAGGTCCATATGATGCCTCTATAATAGATGAAATTTCTCATAAACCAAGACAAAAAATCAGAAATGAATTGACTGTTGATGATAGAACCCACCTTACCTTGAATGCAAAGGCTATGAATGTATTGTATAGTGTTTTAGATTCAAATGAATCCATTAGGGTCAATGTTGTAGGTCTGCTAAAGAGATTTAGGACAAACTGAGAGAAATTCATGAAGGGAGTGAGAATGTGAGAGAACAAAAGAAATCTATCTTAATTACCAAATATGAATCATTTAAGATGGAACATCATAAAATTATTGACAAAATGTATTGTAGATTCGATGATCTCATTAAAAATTTAGAAGTTCTAGAAAAGGAATACTGCTTAGGAGAGAAAAATAGAAAAATCTTGAATGATTTATCCAAGAATTGGGAGAATAAGGTGATTGCTATTGAAGAGACTAAAGATTTGAATTCTATGCCTATTGAATCTCTTATTAATTCTCTAATCTCTTATGAGTTGAAATTTAAGACTAATGTATAAGAAGAAGAAGATGCAAAGGCAAGAAGGAGCAATGCTCTAAAAGAATCTCAAGATGAAGATGACTCAACTTCCTTGGATTGAGAAGATGTGGAGGTTGGTCACAATGATTTTGCTCTTATCACAAGAAGTTTCAAGAGAATCCTCAACAAAAGGAGATTCAGAAAAAGAAGACCTAGCAATTCATTCCCAAATCAATTCAACAATGCAAGAAATAGAGGAAAGCAAGAGGCTAATAAAAAACAAGCCGACAAGTGCTATGAATGCAACCAACTTGGACACTACATGAGTGAGTGCCCAATGAAGAATAAGAAGAAAGAAGGAAAAGCTGAACGAAAATCAAAATTCAACAACTTTCAAATCACATGGAATGAATGCAACTCAGATGGTGATATTGAAGAGAAAGAGGAATCTGCTCAAATGGCTTTCATGGCCATTGGTGATGATGAGGTAACTACTTGCAACTCTCAACCTGTTAGTGATGATGAATCTGATAATGATATTGAATCCTTCATTGAAAGACTGCATGATAGCTTGAAAGAATCTTATGCTAGAAACAAGAAGTTAAAGCAGAAAATTAGCTTTCTACTTCAAGACAATGTAAATCTTTTTCAACAAGATAAAAAACTGAAAATTGAAAATGACTACTTTAAAAAGGGTGAGACTGATCTATACTTTGAGATTGACAGAAAAACAAAGCTTTATGAAATGTTTAAAAAGGAATAAGGTGATTTGAAAAGAAGAATGGATAATCTAAATGAGTTGTTCCCACACAAGAAACAAAACTATTTTCAAAGGAATGAATCAAAACCTCATCTTGGCATTCATGAAAAGAAGTTAAATTCTAGTGCAAATGAGTTTACTATTTATAAGAGAAGACAAGTAAGATTTGTTAAACCTGTCCATATAAGTAACTCTTTGACTATGTGTAGTTTTTATTGTCAAATAGGTCACATGAAAAGTAATTGTTATGTGAGAAAAAAATATGAGAAAAGACATCAAATGCATGTGGATAGTTAGACATGATGTTAACTCCCGAGAACGTAAAAATTAAAGAGTACCAAATGTTATCTTGTGAACTCTTGTGTAGGTAAATTTGGTGAATATCATTAAGGAATCAAAATGGTTCATAGATAGTGAATGTTCAAGACACATGACCGATGATCCATTACAATTCATCAAGTTCAAATCAAAATCAAGTGAAAAAGTGACATTTGGAGATAACAACAAAGTCAAAATAATTGGAGTAGGAGATGTTAGTAAGAATGGTCAGACTTTTGTTCATAATATTCTTTTAGTTGATAATTTGAGTTATAACTTTTTAAGTATTAGTCAATTATGTGATAGAAATCTGTTTGTTTTGTTCAAAAAGCATGAGTGTCTTGTTTTTTAAGTATTAGTCAATTATGTGATAGAAATCTGTTTGTTTTGTTCAAAAAGCATGAGTGTCTTGTTTTTTATTCATAGTTTAATATCATTTTCAAAGGAAAAAGAATCAATGACATCTATGTAGTTATTCTTGAAAATGTTGATTTCTCTAACTTTAAATGCCTTAAAGTTTCAAATGAAGATCTTTGGTTGTGGCATAGAAGGTTTTGTAATTTCAACATGAATTTGTTAAAAGAAATTTTCAAAAAAGATCTTGTTAGAGGTTTGCTAAAAATTAAGTTTGAAAAAAATAAAATTTGTCATGCTTGTCAATTTGGAAAACAAATCAAAGTTTCTCTTAAACCCAAAAAATGTGTTTCTACTTCAAGACCTTTGGAGTTTTTACATCTTAATTTGTTCGGTCCTACACAAATTGCTAACTTGGGTGGTAAGAGATATTGCTTAGTTATTGTTGATGATTATTCTAGATACACTTGGATGATGTTTCTTATTCGCAAGGATGATATTTTCAAAAATTTTGTTTCCCTCTTTGCAAAAATTCAAAATCTGATTGGGTTGAAAATTGTTAAGATTAGAAGTGACAATGGTTCGAAATTTAAATTTTGTGATTTTTCAGAATTTTGTGATCACAATGAAATTACACATGAATTTTCAATTGCAAGAACTCCTCAACAACATGGTGTTGTTGAAAGAAAAAATAGAACTTTTTAAGAAACCGTAAGAACCATGTTAAGTGAATGCAACTTGCCAAAATATTTTTAGATCGAAACCATAAATACGGCTTGTTATGCAATGAATAGAGTCTCTTGAGACCAATTTTGAACAAAACCTCTTATGAGTTAATTTTTGATAAAAAAGTCAATTGTTAGATATTTCAAAATTTTTGGTTACAAATATTTTATCTTAAATATCAAGGAATATCTTGAAAATTTTGATAAGAAATCCGAAAAGGTATTTTCTTGAATTATTGTGAAAACAAAAGAGGAGTTAGGGTCATAATAGAAGGACTCTTGTTATAGAAGAACCCATACATGTTACATTTGATGAATCTAATGATGATATTTTCAAGAGTTGTTGTGAGAATGATGATATAGGTGTTCAAAAAGGATTTAAAAATTCACAATTCATGATCAAGACAATGCTCCATTAGAAGAAAATTCAAAGGAAGATGATTTTCAAGAGAATTAAGCAATAGAAGAAAATAATATGGATGTTAGTACACCTAGGGATATTCCAGGAGTTTGGAAGTTTGCTCAAAATCATCCCAAGGAGTTTATTATTCGTGATCCATCCAAAAAGGTAAGAACTAGTTCTTCCTCTAAACAATTGATGGATAATTTTGCCTTAGTCTCGCATTTTGAACCTAAAATTGTTGTTGATGTTTTGAGAGATGAAAACTGGATTTTAGCCATGGAAGAGGAACTAAATCAATTTGAAAGAAATAAGGTTTGGACACTAGTTGAAAGACCTCAAAATCATCATATTATTGGCACAAAATAGATTTTTAGAAATAAAATGAATGATAAAGATAAAATTGCGAGAAATAAGGCTAGACTTGTGGCCAAAAGGTATGCTCAAGAAGAAGAAATTGACTTTGATGAAACATTTGCTCCCGTAGCTAGACTAGAATCAATTAGGATGTTTTTGACATTTGCATGTTTCAAGGTTTTTAATTTGTTCCAAATGGATGTTAAAAGTGTTTTCTTAAATGATTTTATTGATCAAGAGATTTATGTTGACCAACCTTCCTGTTTTGAAAATGAGACATATCCAAATCATGTGTTTAAACTTTCAAAAGTTTTGTATGAATTAAAACAAACTCCAAGAGCATGGTATGAACGTTTAAGTAGTTTTTTTGGTTGAGAATGGTTTTACAAGGGGTATTGTAGATACCACTCTTTTTACGAAACAAAATTCAAATGATTTTCTAATTGTACAAATATATGTGGATGATATTATCTTTGATGCTACTAATGAGTGTTTGTGCAAGGATTTTTCACTATTATGCAAAATGAGTTTGAGATAAGCATGATGGGAGAGTTGAATTTCTTCCTTGGGTTCCAAGTGATTCAAAACCGAGAAGGTACATTCATTAATCAAACTAAGTATACAAAGGAACTTCTCAAAAGATTTGGTATGGATGACTCAAAACAAGTTGGAACATCTATGTGCACATCTACCAATTTTGACAAGGATGAAGAAGGTATGAAAGTTGATGAGAAGAAGTACAGAAGTATGATTGGTAGTTTACTTTATTTATCCGCAAGTAGACCCGATATTATGTTTGTTGTTTGCTTGTGTGCTCGTTTACAATCTTGCTCTAAAGAATCTTATTTGATTGCTGTTAAAAGAATCTTTAGATATTTAAAAAGAACCTTGAATTATGATTTTTGGTATCCAAAATGTCATGAATTTTCATTATGTGATTTTTCGGATGCTGATTTTGGTGGATATAGAATAGATAGAAAAAGTACTAGTGATATATGTCACTTTCTTGGTAATTGTTTGGTGTCATGGTTCAGTAAGAAACAAAATGCTATCTCCTTGTCTACGGTCGAAGCAGAATATACTGCCACCGCTACATGTTGTGCTCAATTGTTATGGATGAAAAATATTTTGAATGATTTTGGATTAATGTATGATTGTGTGCCTATGTATTGTGATAATACAAGTGCCATAAATTTGACAAAAAATTTCATTCAACATTTTAGGACAAAGTATATAGACATAAAGTATCATTTCATTCGTGATTTTGTACAAAATGATGAAATTTGTGTACAATATGTTTGTTCAAAAGATCAAATTACAGATATTCTTACAAAAGCCTTATCACTGGATCAGTTTGTATTTTTGGGAACAAAGTTGGATGTTTTGGAAAAGAATCTCTAAAAATTCTCTGGTCAAACTTTATTTGACGTCCGATACCAGACGAACGGACGTCTGACAGTGCTCTAAACCTTTTTTCAGAAAAATTTTGTATCGAACTATAGTGTCGGATGCTTCTCTTCGTTCGACTGTCCGACACTTAAAAGAGGAGTGTTATAAAGAAGCCTTCTTCTTCATTTAGTTCAAAAAGAACCATTGCTTCTGACGCACTCTTTCCCCTTCCCTCATTTTTAAAATTCAAAATTCATCTCTTTTCAAAACAAATTCCAAAAAATTGACTTCACCAATACTGTCACTACCCCTTTGCAAACTGATCAGTATTTAAACTCCTCTCTAACTGTCAACAACTCGAATGATCCCAAATTTCTTCAGAAATCCTAACTTCAAAAACTCACCCATCTCTGACAGATTCGAGCATTCATTCTAGTCTAAACTGCAAACTTAATCCATCTCATTCACATTTTCATCACATTCTGCAACAAATCATCCTGCATTTCATAATGGTACGATTGAGAGGTGGCCCTGCTGGTATCGGACGCACCACTAGATTCAAGGATGAAGAACCTGTGGAGCCTTGTACTAGAAAATCACCTCGAGGGACTGAGAAACGCAGTGGAAAAAGATAACGTACTGCTAGAGAGAAACGTATGGATCGAACTGAGGAACAGCCAACCCTATTGCCCAAGTTCATCGATGATGATGCCAGAGAGAGGTTTGAATGGATTTCACAGAAGAGTTTCATCACTCAAAGAACCATTGTTCCCTCTGAATTCCATAAACTTGATCTAAAACCAGTCCTTAAGATTTTTGAATTCCAAAAATGGTCCCACATTTTGTCCATACCCAATACAAATTACCCTGACATGCTTTATCAGTTTTTTGTTAATCTCAGAAAGGGTACTTCCCACATTGAATTTGTCTCTCGTGTCAATTCAGTAGACATTATACTCACCCTTGAAGTTGTTAATCTTGTATTAAAGACAAAAATTGAACATGGCTGTAAGATTAAAATTGTAAACTTTTTTTCTTATGAAGAGTTTCCGACTGCTTATCACCATTTTCACATTGAAAAACTGATAACCTACTTTCAAAAACACTTTAACACACCTGCTGAGGAAAAATTGGAGAATCTTAGTCCCCAAAATTTGATCATCTTTATAATAATTTCAAACCTGTTGGTTCCTACTGATGATCATAGGACTGATGATAACAAAATGGAGCTTTACTTGTTTTATTGCTTTGTTGAGAAAGTCAGAATTGATTTTGGCTTTGTCATGTGCAAATTTTTGGTCAAACTCAGCACTGATAGCCGTAGGAAACTCTCATATGAAAAGTTTTTAAGACCAATTTTTGCTTATTTCAAAATACCTTTCACTGGAGTGTCTCCAAAAGAGAATGTATCCTCCATTTTCTCCAAAGTTTATTTTGAAATAAAAAATATCAGGTTCTTTGATGGTCATTGGTGCTATAAGGAAGTTATTTTGGAGTCTAGAACCAAAAGTTGTCATGAAACTCCTGTTACTTCTAGACCTTCCAAAGATCAGTCTCAATACATTTCACCTTTTTTCATCCATCCTCGAAAATCATCTACTCAGCCTACCTCATCCAATCATGAAGTCATCTCTTTACTTGAGGAACTCAAACAACATATCCTTCTCCTTGAAGATGGTCTAATGATGACCATAACATCTGAGCAACAAGCCACTTTCCTGGACAAAAGAAATCTGCTTGTACCTCCTATCCCACAAGAGGATGAACATATGCATCAAAAGAAGCCACGCACTGAGTCCACTCCAGTTCCACAAGAGAAAGAACCACAAACTGAGTCCACTCTTCTCACTGCTGAAGTCCACACCTCAAGCTTTCTGCCTACTCCTCATGACCCTTCGACTTCAGACAAAGGCAAGTGTCCAGCCATTGAATCTAGTGATGCAGATGATGAAGAAACAGAAGATGAATTGGATCCTGCTCAGTTTCGTCTTGCAAGAAGAAAGGTTGGATCGTCCAAGATCACCATTTAGGCACTCTAGGGGCATTTGCACTTCATATTAGGATGTATCTTTTATATTTTCTCTTTTGATGTTTTAAGTACTCTGTACTAATAGATCTTGGTTAACTCTAGTTGAATTGCTAATACATTCTGGTTGATATTTCTCTATTTAATACTTCTTTTGGTATCAATTCTCTATTTTTGGCTGATAATTGCTGAATATTGGTATGTTGGAGATTGCTGAATTCTGATGATTGCTGAATTTTGTTTTTTATTTGGTATATTGGAATTTTTATTATGAAAACTACGTTATGGATTGTGGTTGCTGGATTTTACTCTCATCTTATGATGACAAAAAAGGGGAGAAATGGATGTTGTTGTGTAAATGGTTATTGTGTAATGGGGAGTTGTCTTGACATTATAAGGCACTTAAAAATTTTGGATGCAATGAGTAAGGGGGAACTTATGCTAAATCTTTTTTTTCTTTTTCCATCCATTGTTTTGTCATCATCAAAAAGGGGGAGAATGTGAATTTTGGTCCCTAACTTTTGATATTTACAAAACAATGGGATGATATTAATATCTCTTCAAGAAATATTTTTAACTATGAAGCAAATCTGATTCAATGATCAAGAGCATTTGAAAGAAATAAAGAAAGTTGAAAGCTGTCGGATGCTCGTGAAGACAGCACCAGATGGCCGATAACCAATGCAGCACTTCGGACGCATGAAGAACTCCATTACCGGACGTCCGAAAGAATTAAGATATTCCATCTAACTCACTGTCTGTTTTGGACGCAAAACATCAGAACACTGGACGTCCGATAAATAACGCAGCACTTTGGACGCAAAGCATTAGAGGTACCGGACGTCCTAAAGAATAGAAGAAGATTTTTCAAATTCACCATCTGCTTTCGGACGCAAGCATCAGAGATACCGGACGTCCGAAAGAATTGAAAAAGATTCGTCAAACTCACTGCCTGCTGTCGAACGTAAGAATCGGAAGTATCGAACGTCCGGTACTCCCAAAGGCTAGTTGACTCTTCAGTTGCCTTCTATCCGTTGGAAGCATTAATGAGGCACTTTTTGGTCTCATATAAATAGTGCATGGTCAACCACTTTGAGACGACTTTTGCACATTGAGAATATGAAAGATCAAGAGCAGTTTTAGTGAGAAAACACTCTACAAGAAAGATTTGTACTCTTAGTTGCGTAAAATTCGTGTAAGCTTTTCTTCTGTGAGAAAAATACTTCAATAGTGTAACTTTGTGAGGGTTATCCTGAATGATAGTAAAATTTCCTAATTTGATCGAGTGTAACTTGGGGTAAGGAGGAAGTGATCCTTCCTTTGTGCACAAAGATTGGTTGTATTTCATCAATTTGAAGAATCTTGTTCTATAAAGTGATATTTAAGGTCAAGAGGAGTTTGGAAGTCAAATTGGTTTGCTATTTTTTTCTTATTATTTACTATCTTGTGAATCTTAATTGCTTATGTCTTCTACTCTCAAGCAATCTTGCTTTCTTACTAATTGTTTCATTGAGTGGTCACCTAGAAAAGAGGATAAATCTCATATTGAACAAAAAAGTGTTTCATAACTTGATTAGCTTTTAAATAACCTAATTCACCTCTCCTCTTAGGTTGTCTTCGATCCTTACAGGATGGATAGACTAGGGGTGCCATGTCTTCGCATCAGGAGAGGCTGGACGCCGTGTGTTGATGTATAAGGGTAGCATTCCCTACTAGGGTGTGTAATATTATGTTGCTATGAATAAAAAAAAAAAGATAAACATTCTAATATTTAGACATATTTTTCAACATAGCCAAATGAAATGGGCTAGTAGTTTCAAAATAAAAAATGAAATTATTTCAAACTAAAGTTGTGTTTTTAAGACATAAGATTTACCCAAGAAGGTATAAACCTATCTATAGATGTCTAGAATTTGGCAAAAATTTCTAGTTGAAATAAAGAATAAAACTCAACTACAAAATTTTTTGGGATGGTTAAATTATGTATCAGAGTTTATTAAAAATTTAAGACAAACTTGTGAACCTTTGTACAAAAGAATAAGGAAAAATCTACCTGCATGGTCCCAAGAACATACAAAAATAGTTCAAAAAATTAAACACCTAGTTTAGCATCTTC
The DNA here is from genome assembly GCF_036785885.1 of Coffea arabica. Classification (NCBI taxonomy): domain Eukaryota; kingdom Viridiplantae; phylum Streptophyta; class Magnoliopsida; order Gentianales; family Rubiaceae; genus Coffea; species Coffea arabica. The sequence continues at coordinate 39,707,544 of NC_092313.1, forward strand.
TTTTATGAGGTATTTCTCATCTACAAGCATTCATGATATTAGCAACTGATGCATAAGACATAGGATATTGTGGTATACTCAAATAAAAACATATACATGATTCAAAACAAATGATTGAAGCAAAGGTAAGTAATTAGTTTGATACCATTCAGGTGTTTGGATAGGCTTTTGACAAGCGTGGGATATGCATATAAAAATTAGACTCAATCCACAGTCAAGTTTTATATTTATAAAATTCTAAATAGCCCACACGCGATTTTCTACAAGTATACAAGTCGTGATTGAATATAGGGTATTAAAGATCGAACCCACAAGAAAGAATGGACAACTATTGGCACTACTAAAACTTCTCTATTATTCAGACGATTAACAAATTGAAAAAAATAAAATTAAACTAAAATGTGTAAGAAAATAGTAAATGAAAGCTCCTTAAGTTATGGCATTCCAAACTGCTCATGCAAGTGCAAATTTTGGATCATTAAGTGCTACTATCTTGGCTAATTATGACGTAATTTCCTTGTGCATGTGAAACCTACTCTTGTAGTGAATCAACTATACTTCTAACTAATTCATACGTACTCTCATGGTTATAAAATTAGTTACAAGTTAATTACCTCTATGAAATTACATTAAATGAATCATTAAATCCACAAAGGTGCACCTCTACTCTCGTGAGTGTACTTCCTAGGTTTAGCACTTCTTGAATTAGTATTAAATCTCAATTTTCATTACAAACTTAACACCTTAAAATTATCACAATAATGGCCAATTAATCATGATTAGATAAACAAAAGTGCTAAATAACTTACTCAAAATTAGAGGTGGCAATTTTTCCCAAGTCCCAATGGGTTACCCATGCCCATGAGGACTTTGGGCAGGATGGGTACTGAAATTTGATATTGGGTTTAAAATGGGACAAATCCCAATTGTACCCATTAATTGATGGAAAATCTTGGGAACTACTTGGGTACCCATTGGGCTTAAATAGCAAGGGCTTCGTTTGGATTAGTTATTTTTGGGGGGTATTTTTGAAATATTTTATTGTAGTAGTGTATATGAAAAATTTTTACTATAAATTTTTTTTTTGAAATATTTGATATACTAATATAGATGGGATATTTTTTGAATTATTGTATATTACTGTAATATTGTATTTGAAAAACTTATTTTTTGAAAAAATTGCCAATCCAAACGGAGTCTTAGGTTCAAAAATTATCTTTAACAATTTTTATAGTCATACTAACGAATATAATCTAGTAGTCTTCCTAGTCATTATCCACAAGAATTTCCAGCATTTCAGTCAATTTAGACCTGTCATCCTTGGACAATGATGAGAATAAATATTCAACACCCTAAGTACCTTGACCATCTTGATATATGTTGGAATATGGTTGTATATCTATTTTTTCCTTTATTTGTTAATCCAATTTTTGGTGGGAATCTTGAGTATAAAGAACTTGCATGTTTATTTAATAAAACTAAAAGAAATTTAATAAATCAAAAATATTAAATTTATATAAAAAATAAAAAATGAATTAAAGGAAAAAAAATATGTAGAAAATAGATTTGGGTATTGGGCGGGATCAACCTAAACCCATCCCAAAGTGATCCCGCCCAAGTTAGTCCCAAAACACGTATGGGTAAGGTTGGGCCCAAACCCATATGACTCGGTTCCATCTCAAACCCAATTAAATTCCACCCATCCCGCCCATTTTGCCACCTCTACTCAAAATAATAACATCAAATAGTCAAGAAGTTAACACAATACAGTCATAAAAAATTAAACCAAAACCCAAGGCATAAATTTTAGAAACAAATATTGAAAATAAAATCCAAACTTATATAATAACTAAACATGAAATTCAATACAAAAGAAAAACTAGTAGAATAGATATCACCCTTGTTACATGAGATCAAACTCTCCATCTTGCTCCTTAATTTTCATCCAAGTTAGCGATACATAAGAAATGGATGAAACTATCTTACACTACTCTAAACTAAAGAGCTAAGAAACTAGCTAAGAACTACATTTTTTTGGTGTTTCTCCATTCTCTCCAAGCTCAATGATTCTTACATTATATATTTGTTAAGAGAGTCAAAAAGTGTTTAATGAAATGACATAAAGCTTCCTATGCACTTCCCTAGAGTTTCTTGAGCAAGTACAACCGAAACTATTTGTTGGAATTGAGTTGGAAAGTTGTGTGCAAGTAGGGCAAGTTACAGGACAAATTGCAGAAAACAGGGGAGACTACGTGAGCTATGGAATACATGAGCTGGAGTTCATGTATTCACTTCAATGAATTTTTCTTGATTATTTTCTACTCCAATTCCATACTAAGATCAAGAGCAAGGTATCCACATTTTTGTTCATGCATTGCACCAATAATACTAGCATTTTATGCCCTATTACTTCTCCAAATCATCGTTAAATCATGTACTAATGGAGTTAAATGAATTATCTTTGGCAACACGCCATTGATCCTATTAGCAAGGATTTTAGACAAGATTTTTGACGACACATTACACAGGCTAATTGGGGGGAAGTTGTTCCACTTTGATGCACCCTCCTTCTTCGGAACCAAAATCAGCATCGTTCTTGTGAACCCTTTCGGTTGAACATCTCCTGAGAAGATATCTTTTATTGCTAACATTAATCTTCATGGATTATATTCCAGTAAACTCGATAAAACAAAACTGAGAATCCATCCGGCCCTGCCGCACTAGCTTTATCAAGTTGAAAAACCACATCTTTAACTTTCTGCATAGACGGCATTACTTCTAAATCTGCACTTTGATGCTGAGAAATGCCAGGGATAGTAAAAGGGATGTCCTCGATTGGAACAACCTCCGCATTATGCCCAAACAACATGCTGAGAAAAAGAACGGCAGAGTCCTTAATAGCCTGGGAAGATTGCAGCCAAGAATCATCATCTCATTTGACACGAGCAATGAAATTCATATTTCTTCGCTGCCTAATCACCGCATTGAAAAATTTTGTGTTCACATCACCTTGTTGCAGCCACTTTATGGAAACCTTTTGCTGCCAAAACTCTTGTTCGAGAGCCAGCAGTCAAGTGTGCCTAGTTCTAGCCTCTCCCAGCTAAGAACATAACTCGTCCCCCCCATGTTCATCATATTGGGTCTACACCCTCAGTATTTCTTGTTCAGCTATGTGGATTTGATTACCAATGTGGCCAAACGTGTGATGGTTCCAAGCAGTTAATGCTTTGCACAACCTCATCAACTTGGCAAAGAGAGCAACCATTCCATAAGCCGGAACTGGTTGAGACTAGTTTTGCTACACAACATTTAAGAAGTCCTGATGTTTCAACCACACATTAAGGAATCGGAAAGGCCCTTTACCCCACGAGCCATTAGACAACTTGACCAATAAAGGGGAATGATCAGATCTTCCCCTAACTAAATGTGATACATGTACAGAGTTAAAAGCCATATTCCACGCGGCATTTACTACCACTCTGTCAAGTCGCTGCCATATCCGCTTATTTGTCCAAGTAAATGCTAACCCATCAAACTGCACCTACGAAAGACCTGCCATTGCCAGAGCCATAACAAAGTCCTCCATATCTTCTATCCTTGCAAATTTCCTCCCCTTCGCTGACTTACTGATATTATGACATTGAAATCCCCTCCCACCATCCAGGGGCTAGTTATCTCCATTGCTCGAGCCTCCAAAACTGCCCACAATGGCCGTCTTGCAGTCCTAGAGTGCTTCCCATAGACCGCTGAAAAACAAATCTTTAATGATGACGACAGTACAATATCCACATTAACTAACTGATTACCCATTGGGAGAAATATACATATTAGAGCCCACTTCCAAAAAATCCATATCTGTCCTCCCAAAAAATCAAGAGAAGCATAAAACCCTAGCTTCAATCTAAAAAGATGTATTTGCGAAGCCGATGTAATTGGCTCAATTACAACCAAGAAATCAATGTTATTCTTATTACACAAGTCTCTCAAATAACACAAAGAATCTGGTTGAGAGACCCCTCTAATGTTCCAAATAAGAATATTAAGAGGAACAACCATTTAGACACAAGATGTAGCAAAAGCTAAAGAAGGGTCAACGCTACCAGTGTTAATTTTAGAAGTAGCCGCTGATCGCCCTCGTCTTTTCCCATGAACAACCGTATGTAATAGACAGGGCTCATTTATAAGAGCTGCTTTGTTGCTTTTGACGGTCATCCACGCTTTCTAGGTTGGGGCTCACTAACCATTCTCTTACACAGCTCCTCATCCGTTTGTAAGTTCTGGGGGTGCATCATAATATCAGCAGCATGAAGATGGTTAACCAGCATCTCTTAGAATTGCTTCAATTCTTGAACAGAGACCTCAGCAGGAAGTTCCCTTAATGACCTCCGCCTATCATGTTTTTGTATTTGCCTTCCACAGTGCGGCGAAGAAAGCTACGTTCGAAGATGAACTCTCTGAAGGTCAATTCCTTGGAGATCATTAGCAACCCAATCCTCTTTACCATGATGTTGCCTGATATAAGAAATTTGCTGGTTCACAGTATCGGAATTTTCTGTGAGAGAAGATTCCTCTACAGAAACCTTCTTTAGCCCATGTCCAGTTGACTCTGGAGCCCAACCCCCAGCTTGATGTATTGCAGTGAGACCTGCGTGGGTCGAAGCTACGTGTTGCAAATCCATAAGGGTTGAACAAGGCACCTAACAAGAGCTGTTAAACACGTTTTCTAGAATTACATCTTTCGTGAAAGACGATGGACCACTCGCAGGTGTCTCTGATCTAACATCAGTAACAATACAATTTTTCTCATTCTTCGACAAGCCAGAAGAACCCTCCCCTTTATACCCAGGGACTGATTCCACCAAGACAGGTGGTTGATCGCATGGATCAGTAGCCGAGGGGGGAGAGTTTTGTAGTGTGAGGACCCGCAAATAGAAAGTAGGGTTTCACTCTTCGTTTTCAAGATTGGAGCAAAATTAGGGTTTTCGCAATTTTCCGCCGGATGAATTTTCGGTATGGAGCAAGGATCAAATTTGGTGATTAAAAGTGAGTTTTAAGTGGGAAATAATATGTGATTAGGAGCAATGATATAAAGTTAGTGAATGGGAAGTAAAAACCCTAGTACGTGTGTTTTTAAGAAAAACGCGCGCGAACCGGCGGGTCCCGCGCACTACCGATTGAACGCACCAATTGACCACCACTTTCTTACCATACAAGTTTATTGATATTTGAGAAAAATATCCTCTTAATTGTCAGCTTGTTTGACCTAAAATTAGAGGCTAGAAATAGCAAGGAAAGAAAGAGAAAAATGAAAGGTGGAGGTGGCGACACTTGTCGCCATCCTAGAGTTTCTTGGCCAAGTGAGTAACTAACCTTCTTAAACCAATTTTCTGCACTTTCCCTTCATTATTTCTGCTCCATAGCCAACCAAAGAGAGAGAGAAAAGAGAGAACAAGAACAACTTTCTTCTTCTTGAATCTTAGCAATCCAAGTGACAAATCAAATTTCCAAACCGGTTAAAGTGCTAATTGTGAGTTGGGAAGCTAGAGGAACTAGAAATTTTCAAAGGAAGTGGAGTATCACTCTTCCAAGCTTTGTTTTTGAGGTACTAATTCTGATCATGGTCCTTGATCTTTTAAATCTTGCTTTAAGATGTTATTTAGCTTAAGTTTTGGCTTGATTTCAAGATGTGCAAGTAGTTGTGATGATTATTGGATGAGATATGCAAGTTAGGGTTTAATAATTTTCTGCCTAAACTTGTTGTATAGTTAGTATATGTTGTATATAAGGTTATATAAGGGGCTTTGGTAGTGATTGGAACAAGAAATTTGAGAAAGTTTCATTGAAGACCAAAAATTCCAGAATCTGGAAAATTTGTTCCCCTTTCTGTCCGGTTTTGTAGCCCTATGTTATAGGCCGAATTTGCCTTGGATTAAAACATAAAAGTTGTATGGAATGATATTTTAGAGGTGCCTACAAAATTTCAGGTCAATCGGAGTAGCGTAGCATGAGAAAAGTCGAAATTACCCTTGCTGTCCTGTTTCTACCCGAACCTGAGAACTGCGACTGTAATTGGTTATTTTGGGTTGGAATGCTTCGGATTTGATTGTTTAGGTCTTATGATGAAATGTATCCCTGTATCTTAGCTTTCGGATGGCTTTGGAATTACTTGATTTGGACTTCGGTAGCCTGTTTTATGATGTTTACGCCAGAATACGTTTTGTGAATCTGTTATTGCGGTTTTGGTGTAGTATATTGCATTTTTGACCTAGTTACACTCAAAACTAGATTGAGTGGTCTTCTTCAACATTGTAACCCCTTAAGTCCTGAATATTCCTGTAAAATGTTAGGTCAAACGGATTAGTGTCTCCTGAGTTATAGACAAAACACTCAGGCCTGTTTTTGACATTAGTTTGTGCTGCGTTTTGAAGTTAGCCTCTGACCGTGCATTTTTCTGTTTTGATCCCGTATGAACTGGGTGCTGATCCCTTCATAAGACATTTATATCTTGATCTCAGCTTCAAAACGGTATAAAGTACGTCGAAATCCGAGTTCCGTAGCTCCTGTTATGACCAAAATAATATTGATTGTCAGAACTGCTTTGTATGTGGACAGTTCTGATGGGTACTTTGACACTCAAATTTCGTTCTGTTATGAGTGGATTCAGGTCTTGGCCAAAACATCAAAGTTTTACCCTTATGTCTCAGCTTTCTAATGCCTTTGCAATTTCCTGATTTGGATTTGTGAGCTGGGAGTTATGGTCCAGCGAACAACCCTGTTCGTCACCCTAAGACGTAAATTTCGGGTACTGTTTTCCACAATTTCGACCTGCTTCCATTCAGATCTAGATTAAAGTGTCTTCATGAGATTTGTAGCTCTTTCTCATAGCTTCGAAACGGTATCTTGCTCACTTTGATCCAACATTTCTAGCCTAATATTTGATCAAAACGGTTTGAGATGGCAGATTTGGCCGTTTCCTTTTGCCGTTCCGCGCACTTGCATGTGCCAATTTTGCCGTTTCCGTACTTGAGTGTGTCGGATTTTTCCGTTTTGCTTGTTTTAAGTATGTTAGTAGCCGTTTGTGATATATTGTGATACAATCTTCTATTTCAGACGGTGGTGAGCTAGGTGGAACCGGTGGAGCCTACTAGCTACTTTTCGCGACGTGAATTTTGTCATTTTGTTATCCTTGTTCGTTGAGTAAGTATTCAGGCCGCTCTTGTGTGTTAGTTGCTTATGTGTTTCGATATATATGAAGAGGGTACCTAGGCGAGGGTGTACTTTATCGCACTCGACCTAAACCCTAACTTACGCACATATTTGTACATGGCTTGTGTATATGAGCAATTTTGGAACTAAAACCCTTGAGCTTGTGGCTCGGGGTGACTTTTGAGAAATTTTGTGAAGTTTGTGAAGTTTGTGAGTTTGGGGCCCGATCTCAAAACCTAGATGGACTATTCGAGCCGGTTAGGGCTTGGTCGAAGTCAGTCCAACCTGGATTGAGGTCACCAAGTTTGTGAATCCGGTTCACCGATTATGTGGACCAAGTTTGTGACCCGAGCTTGTGACTCAAGCTCAAGTTTGTGATTTCGTTCGCCCGGGCAAGTTTGTGAGGTGACTGGCCAGAAAGGGTGATAAGGTGTACGGTGGGAGAACAAGTGGAGTTCTACGGACCATTATTTGTGGTCGACGGAGTGTCGGCAGGAGATCATACATGGCACATGAATTGGCTTTGGAGCCACCCGTATCCTTATTATGTGATGTTATTTTTCTGCTTTTGCTTTACTCTTACTGGGTAATTGTGAATATGTGAGATTTACGCTTTTGCCCCTGTTTACTTACTAAGCATATAGCTTACCCCTTTCCTTTTGTTTTCCTTAGCAGGGGGCCGACGCGGGGATCGCTCGGGAAGGTGTTTAGTGTTTCGATTATAGACGAGTGAACTTGTACTTGTTTTAGTTGACTAGTAAGATGTATATTTGAGTTTTATCTTGTAATTTATTTGAGGACTGTAGTGCTTGAGTGAGTCCCGGCGAGAGTTGGGCAGGCGGTCCGCCAAACCCTTTGGTACGCCCTAGGGGGAGGTGGGGCCGTTACATGTTGGATATCCAATATCGGAAGCGACTGCAACATACCTTGTTTTTTTGACTTCGGCCGCCATTGCTTATCTGACGTAGTAGCTGTCGCGCCCCACTTTTTGATGGTGTGGTGTGTGAGTGTGTGTGAACGTGTGCAAAATGAAAATAAAGGCCATGGGACTTAATAATGCGACGGTTTGGCCATATAAAGTTCAAAAAGGGTTTTTTGTATCAAAAATGGAGTCGTCACTTGGTATAGAGTTAGGATGTACCAAGTCACCCAAAAATGATTTTTGTTTTTGAAAAGTAAATAAACCCTTTTAGAGAACTTTTGGGTCTACGTAACCAAAAGAGGGATCGGGGGTCACATTTGACGAAGGGGAAGGCAAGGATAAAAATCCAAGGCACCCCTTCGACCTAGCCAAGGCTAGTTGCGTGACTTAAACCAATTTTCCCTAAATTTTCTACCCAAGGTATGTATCGCGTATTGGATATGTCTATATGAATGCAAAAACCTAGACCTAGGGGGACATGAGGGAAATTTCTCTTCAAAGGTTGAGTGGTGCCAATCACATTAATTGTGAAGCCCAATAATGATCCTTTGGAGAGGTCACACATAATCCTAAATGACGTAAAAATGAGTGGAATGCATGCCATGTGAAAATGTGAGTTTGTGTGAAGTGAGAAAAATGATAAAATAATAGGATATAAGTGGAGGCGTGCAAATGTCTTTACAAGGTAAGGTAAGTAAAGAATAATAAGGTGAAAATGCCATAAAGTGCATGTGTGCGAGTGATATGGTGTAGAGTGTAAGTAGTTGAATGAAAACGTGTAAAATTAAAGTAGTGTGAAGTGGGAATGTAGAAAGAGGAATTGAATATAAAGTAAGTGATAGTGAATGAATGAAATGCATGAATCCTATAGGAATGCAAGCAAAACGGGTACGGGGACTCTTAACTTTGTGACTTGATTTTTCTTTTGATAGAGGGAATATAAGCGTGCTAAGGCTTAGAAAAAGCCACACTCGTCTATATCCCATATTTAAGGGGACTCTTCAGGCAAATGTACACTATACCTAGTATGAGGTGCAAAAATCCTAAAATGGGGGGAAAAGGGCTCGAGGAGCATGCCAGATGATAAAACTAAGGAAAAATGCATGATATGTAGTGAACAGGCAAATAATGCATTAATGAAAAACAAAGGAAAAATCCTATTGGGCCTAGCGTTGGACTAGCCCTTTCTATGAATTACTACTAGCATTAGACTAGTGGAAACGATAAAAGAAGCCACAACTAGCGTTGGACTAGTGTGGTGACGTACATTTATCCATTCCATTCATCCACACTATAAAAAGCGAGTAGACATGCAAATCACTTATAAACACGTAGCACATAACACTTAGCATGCTCGACTAGATACAAGAGCCTAATAAAGCAATTAAACATGTAGCAACAAAAGTAAGCAACCAAGGGGAAGGGGAAATGGACCAGATGCTCTCCGAGCCCTATCTATTACAAGCCAAGAGGTGTACACATACCCCATAACGAATAACTTAAATAAAAAGCAAAAGTGAATGAAATAAATGAAAGGAATTAAAGAAAGGCAACAAAAGGGGAAGGGGAAATGGGCCAAATGCTCTCCAAACCCTACCTATTACAAGCCAAGAGGTGTACACATACCCCATAATGAATAACTTAAATAAAAAGCAAAAGTAAATAAAATAAATGAAAGGAATTAAAGAAAGGCAACAAAAGGGAAATAGACATGCATATTCACATAACACGTAGGAGCACGTAGGGTCAAATGAAGTGCAGGTGAGGGATAGAGTGTACCTCCCTTGAAGCGACGCCCTAACGTAGTGAAATTACTAACTTACCCTCCAAAATAATAAAAAGGTCAAGGTACCACTTTAACTAACAAAATCATATGAAATGGAAATAACATGAAATAAACATGAAATTTCAAACAAAACCATTCAAATGAAAGTGAACGACCCCAATTCATCCAATTTAAAGCAAACAATGATCCACGTGAAGGATTAAAGAAAAATTCGAGGGATTAATTTATTATCATCATAAAATTAAAAGCCTAACAAGAAATAAATAAAAAAAATTAAGGACCTAGAGGGAGACCCCCAATCAAATGATAAAAAACACATGATAACAAAGGAAGGCCCATTTGCTAGGATTAAACACCAAACATCCCAAAATCTTGCTAAAGAAAGCAAACGAAATTAAAGTCATAAATCTCTTAAATGCTATGAAACCTCAACAATTCATCCCAAAAGCTCATGTATGTTTTGTTCAATAATCATATAAGAGCATACCAAAGAAAAATAGCATGTTAAAGGGGACAAAATTGAATGACTTTTCAAAATTTCTGGGCCATAAAGGAACAAAGGGAAATTAGAGGGTCGAAGTGTAATTTTAGAAAGTTACTTCCATGCATGCAACGAGAATTTGAAGCCTTCCTTACATTCTGCAAATTCTAGTTCACCATTGCAGCTATCAGATTACACTCTCAAGCACACAACTACCATTTCAATTAAACCCGGCTCGAAACAACAAGATTTGCTGCATATCCCTCTCACAAAATCTTTCGGATTTAAACACAAGAGAAATCAAAAGAGAAGAGCATGCAATACTGGACACTTGCTGCACTTCTGATGTTCAAAGGACTTTTGCAATTTCTCACGGCAACAACTAGCAACAAGTACAAGGATCTAAGATGCAATCTCCTTTCCGTTTCAAATGCAGCTCATGACAAATGGATCAAGATAACAAAATAACCAAGCTTTCTTTTAACTCTTCAACATAAAAGTTCATGTTAAAATTCCAGAAATTCATAAGGAAAAGAAATCCAGCAAGCAGCGAATGACGATGTCTTCAAAATTTCTGCAATGTTCTTATGCCAAACCGAAACATGCCTGTGCAAAGTAAAGTCTATCCAAGCCCCTATGCTACGACCTCTACCCATGTCGCAACCATCAACCAAACACAATCAAAACCACCGAGCATAATGCAGAAAAGCAATAAAAGGGAAAAAAAAATTCTGCAACTAGGATCATTCTCTCGCAATTTCGAAACTTTCTGCGGCTCCTTGAGTTAACCAATGCCAAGATTTGCACGAATGTTGTATCATGAAAAATGGACCTAAAAGACCTGACTCAACGAAACAAATCAGTTCAACATCCTCTCTAGACTCCTGAACACCACCAAGAATTCACCTTTCAGCAAACCAGAAGAGATAATGAAAAATGGAGGCAAGATGTTCGACAGACTTGCTCAACCAGAAATTATTGATGACTTTCGACACCAAAATCCCAATCACACAGGACATTTCAGTCAAAACTACAAACCAAATCAAACATTTGAAACAACACCAAAGCTTCGGCCATCTAAAGAAAAGAAAAGCATTCGTGCATACTGCTGCAACATTCCTCAGTTGCCCAGATTGATACTAATACCTTTAACTAGAAATAATGAAAAGAAAAACCAAATAACCCAAAACATGCTATGACCTGTTTATACATGAATCTGGGACAAAGGGAGGAGGTCATATTCATACGGAAAAACATCAAAACAGCCACAACCAACACATACATGAACTAGTGACGAGCGTACAAGAAAAAATTTCTGTTTCTGATGAAACCGTGATGGTATCATCGAAAAAGAAAAAAAAAAACAAAGAAAAGCTTCTAACTTCACCATTAAACATCCCAAGGAAGCAAAGAAACAGAGAAAGGAAACATCTTTACCAGCAAAAGTGCAAGGAAAGCTGCGATTTTTACCTTGATGTACGGTACCTTCCAACAGATGAATGGAACAGAAGAACTTCGTTTGAGCAGACCCAGAACGCAGCCAAGAACACGATCTCCCTCCTCCCTTGCCTTGTGTTTCTTCTCTTTTCTGGTTTGGCACTCCTTCTCTCTTGCCTTTCTTAAATTTTCAGCCGCTGTTTTTCCCTTTTTTTCAAACCCTCCTTTCTGATTTTTCTCCTCTCAGCCGCTCACCTTTCCTCTCTTTTTTCAGATTCCTCCAGCCATCACTCGATGACCCTCTCCGTAGCTTCCTTGCCTTTTCTCCTTTCGGTCTCTAGAACTCAGCCCAGATTTCTTTCCCTTGCTCTCGGTAGTTTTTTTTTCTCTCAAACCCTCCCCTCTGTTTTTCTCTTAGCCCGTCAACCCTCTTCCAGAAAAACCTTTCGGCTGCTGCTTCCTTCCTTGCTTTTATATGGAATTCAAAGGCTCTAAACCCTCAACTGAATGGTCAGGATGAAGGCCAGCCCCTGCCTTCATCCTGCCCTTCAATGGCACGTACGAAGCTAGCCTTTGCAAGCTGCCAAAAATGAAGCTCGCAGGCCGTGACCCCTTTTTTTTTTTTTTTTTTTTTCAAGAAAACTAATTGATTAACATTAACAAAATACATAATAATAAAAGAAAACTTAATGAAGAAAAGCTAAATTAAAATGAAATGCCAACGCTAATTATCTTTTTTTTCTCTTGTTTTTTTCGAATTAATAGATGAAATGGTAAAATAAAGTAAAAAACCTACCAGGTATTCCAGGTCACCAGCTATTCCTTCTCGTGCATGTCTCATTGAGAAAACCTACCTTGGCGCCCTTTCGGGTTTTCACCAAGGTTGCCCCCACCCTTTTGTTTTGTGGTTTCTTATTTTTTTTTTTTCTTCTCCTTTTCTTCTTTTTTTTTTCTTTTTTCGAGGCGCCCTTTCGGGTTTTCGCCTAAAGAACAATAAAACATCTTGACCATGATCGACCCAGAGATATGCGTTAAAGATTTCAGGCATCAGTAAAATGCACTTTCCCTTGTAAGATTAGGCGAAGGCATTATGGACATCACTTGCCAGTTGATTATCAAATTTTCTGACAGAAACGCAACAAGTGACGGAAGCCAGGACTTTGGGCTTTGTAATGAGGCCAGGTGGGGTGTTTTTCAAGAAGAGTTGAGGCTTAAAAGCAAATTCGATGCGAGGTGTAAAATAAACTGAGATTGCACTATTTTGAAATCATCTCCGATTTTGAACGAAATCGAGAAAAATTTGCCCCAGTTTGATCGGATTTTTACTCTTTGCATTTTTTCATTGCATTTTCCTCACTTTTCGCATTTTTCTTTAAAAACTAAATTTGCCCCAGTGTGGGGTTTCTTTTCCTTTTCTTTTGCTCATCTCTCTTTCCAAATTAAAATTTTGCCCCAGTGTGGGGTTTGCAATTCTCAGGGGTTATCAAACGAAAATTTTGTCAATTCTGATGGCTCAAAGGGGACAAGTAGGGATAAAATATTTTAAGTGTAAAAGAAGATGGCCTGACTTGCATTTCATCATTTGCATGAATTTCTAAAGAAAATTTGAATGATCAAATGAAAAACTTTTTGCACATGTCTGAGTTGATGGGTTGAGGGAATGCTCGTCCATCCATTTCTGCCAAGATAAGTGCTCCGCCAGGTAATGCCTTTTGGACAATGAACGGCCCTTGCCAGTTTGGAGCGAATTTGCCCTTAGCTTCATCTTGCATTGGCAAAATTCGCTTTAACACTTTGTCACCTTCTTCAAATGCATGCCGATGGACCTTTTTGTTGTAAGCTCGGGCCACACGCTTTTGATAACACTGACCATGACAAATAGCATTGAATCGCCTTTCATCGATCGACGTCAATTGTTCATGGCGCTGCTTTATCCAATCAGCCTCTTCCAACTTAGCTTCCATGAGGATTCGCAACGAAGGAATCTCAACTTCGGCTGGTAATACAGCTTCCATTCCATACATGAGTGAATACGGTGTTGCCCCAGTTGATGTCCGGATAGAAGTCCGATACGCCATTAGTGCATAGGGCAACTTTTCATGCCAATCGCGATGCCTTTCAGTCATTTTGCGGATAATCTTCTTCAAATTCTTATTCGCGGCTTCTACAGCTCCGATCATCTGAGGCCTATAAATGGCGGAGTTGCGGTGTCTGATCTTGAATTGCCCGCATAGTCCATCCACCACGTCATTGTTCAGATTTTTGGCATTGTCAGTGATAAGCGACAGATGATGTGATCTCTCAAGAAATTGGCAACTACCTTCTTCGTCACATGTTTGAATGACTCCGCTTCAACCCACTTGGTGAAGTACTCGATTGCCACCAATATAAATCGATGTCCATTCGAGGCGGGTGGATCAATTGTACCAATCACGTCCATACCCCACATTGAACAGGGCCACGGGGCAATCATACTGTGCAATTCAGTGGGTGGAGCATGTATCACGTCACCGTGCATTTGGCATTTTATACATCTTCGGACAAAATCAATACAATCACGCTCCATAGTAAGCCAGAAATATCCGGTTCTCATGATTTTCTTGGCTAGCAAATGGCCATTCATGTGAGGTCCACAAACGCCACTATGCACTTCTTTCATCATATACTGAGCTTCGTTTTCATCAATGCACCTTAAAAGGTTTAAATCTGAGGTTCTTTTATACAAGACTTCTCCATTCAAGAAAAATTTTGAAACCATTTTACGCAGGAAGCTCTTGTCTTTGGTACTAACATGTAGAGGATAAGACCCAGTTTTGAGGAACTCCTTAATGTCATTATACCAAGGAATATTGTCAGGAGACTTGTCTACAACCCAACAGTGGGCAGGCTTGTCTTGAAATTGAATTTGGATTGGTTCGATCTTCAACTCATCTGGATACTGGATCATAGAGGCTAAGGTGGCCAAAGCATCGGCAAATGCGTTTCGGGCTCGCGAGAGATGTCTGAACTCCAAATTTTGAAATTGCCTGGCCAGAGTGAGCAGACTGTAATGGTAAGGCAAAATTTTTGAATCCTTGGTTATCCACTGCTTCAAGGTTTGGTGCACGAGCAAATCTGAATCACTGAAAGCTACCAACTCTTTGATTTCCATTTCTAAAGCCATTTTGAGACCAAAAATACAGGCTTCATACTCAGCCATGTTGTTTGTGCAAGCAAATTGCAATTTGGCAGCGGCAGGGTAGTGCTTCCCTTCAGGTGAAACCAGAACAGCTCCAATTCCAGCACCGAGAGAATTCGAGGCTCCATCGAAGAAAAGCCTCCATTCAGGGCTTTGCTCACTTATATCGTCCGTGGCGCCTACAAATAAGACCTTCTCATCGGGGAAATAAGTATGAAGTGGTTGATAATCATTGTCCCTTGGATTTTCTGCCAGATGATCAGCTATAGCTTGCCCCTTGACAGCCTTCTGAGAAGTGAAAACAATATCGAACTCCGAGAGGATTATCTGCCACTTAGCTAGACGTCCAGTTAGCATCGGCTTTTCCAGGAGATACTTCAAAGGATCAGATCGGGAAATAAGATAAGTGGTATGGCTCAATAGGTAATGTCTCAGCTTTTGAGCCGCCCAGGCCAACGCACAGCAGCTTTTCTCAATGAACGAATAATTAGCCTCGTACTGCGTAAACTTCTTGCTTAGATAGTAAATAGCTTGCTCCTTCCTTCCAGAGTCATCGTGTTGCCCGAGGACACAACCAACCGCTCCGTCGAGCACAGATAAATACATGATCAATGGTCGGCCCGGTTTGGGTGGCACCAGGACCGGAGGCTGCAGCAAATAATCTTTAATCTTGTCGAAAGCCTGTTGACACTCCTCATTCCAGTACAACGGCACATTCTTTCTTAATAATTTGAACAACGGCTCACATGTGGCCGTTAATTGGGCAATGAACCTCCCAATAAAGTTGATCTTTCCTAAGAAGCTTTTCACGTCTTTCTGAGTTTTTGGCACTGGCATATCTCGAATCGCCTTGATTTTTGCTGGATCTATCTCTATGCCTCTCTTGCTCACGATGAAACCCAACAATTTACCAGCTGGTGCCCCAAAGGCGCATTTCGCAGGATTTAACTTCAAATTGTATTTTCGCAGCCTTTCAAATAGCTTCCTCAAATCATCCAAGTGGTCCTCCGCCCTTTTAGACTTGATTATGATGTCATCCACGTAGACCTCCATCTCCCGGTGGATCATATCATGAAACAGGGTGGTCATGGTTCTTTAATAAGTAGCTCCGGCATTCTTCAGACCAAATGGCATCACCCGGTAGCAAAACGTGCCCCAAGGGGTGATAAAGGCGGTCTTTTCTCTATCCTCTTCTGCCATCAAAATCTGGTGATACCCAGCGAAGCAATCACAGAAAGATTCAATCTCATGCCCAGCGGTATTGTCCAGGAGGATGTGAATGTTTGGCAGTGGAAAATCATCTTTAGGACTGGCTTTATTGAGGTCTCTATAATCAACACAAACTCGCACCTCTCCATTCTTTTTTGGAACAGGGACTGGATTCGAAAGCCAAATAGGGTAATGGGAAACAATGATAATGTTGGTTTGGAGTTGTTTTTCAATTTGTTCTTTTATTTTGAGGCTCATGTCTGGTTTGAATTTTCGGGATTTTTGTTTTACAGGTGGAAAAGTAGGGTCTGTGGGCAATTTATGCACTACTACCTCAGTTGAAATACCAGTCATATCATCATAGGACCATGCGAACACATCCTGGAACATAGTCAAAAATTCTAGCATCTCCTTTCTCTGCCCCTCATTCAAATGAATACTAATTTGCACTTCCTTAACCTCATCTCTAGTGCCAATGTTAACCTTTTCTGTTTCTTCCAGGTTCGGTTTTGGTTTTTCCTCATATTGTTCAAGATCCTTTGCAAACGAATCGGATACTTCCTCATTATCACTCTCGCTTTGGAGCTCGGATTCCCGGACCTCCAAGTCGTGAATGATATTGAGATTGCCATTATCGAATTCCAGAATAGTGATATCCAAAGGGTCAAATGATTTTATTTTTGGCCATCTGAAAGAATTAAAGAAATCGAGACGATAAGCCAATAGACACACAAATGAATGGCATGATAAAACAAACTATGCAATTTCATAAAACTTCAAATTAAGGTAGAAACAAACTAAAACATAAAAAACATAAGTGCGAAAGTCAAACCCCTGTAGATTTACCGAAACTCCCTTTGCACGGGAAAGTACTCGGCGATCCAATTGTGTATAGCTCCTCTAGGGATGTCCGGGAATTCAGCATCATCTGACGGGTCATTTTCGGATATTGCTCCCACAAACAAATGAGTTAGACTTGTCTCCACTTCGTCAATTGGGCTTAACTCAGATGTAATGACTTCAGCTGGCTTTGGAAAGGTGTATCGTAACGGCGGAATGTCTAGCGCACCCAACTTGCCTTCCTTTTCTGCTCTTTTGCGCGCTTTCATCTCTTGTATATCTCTGGCAGTCGGACGGAATCCCAACCCAAATTGATCCTTCTTTTCGATGAGCACCACGGGCTTCAGAATACCTTACAGATTGCGCCCCAATCCCTTATCGAGTTCATATCCTCCACGAATCATCTCTTTGGCCATCATAACACTGGCCATTGGCAGAACCCTATCGTGCTTTGACTCCTCACCCGTTATCCAGCTCACAGAGACAATATCAGCTGTGTGATAAGAAGACACTGAAGCATTTCGGTCACCATTCCCCTCAGGCTCGGAATTAGCGATCATAATGCAGTCCTCTTCAGCAAAAATGGTTATCAGCTGATTATCCATCACAAATTTCAGCACTTGATGTAGGGAAGAGGGTACAGCGCCCGAGCTATGGATCCACGGCCGTCCGAGCAAAACGTTATAGACACTAGGGAAATGCATGACTTGACAGGTTATCTGAAATTGAGCGGGCCCCATTTCGACCACCAAATTTACTTCTCCTAGGGACTCCCTTTGGGCTCCGTCAAATCCTCGAACTATGGTCTCTGAAGGTCTTAATTTGACATCTTGCAGCCCTAATTTGACCAATGTGCTCCAAGGACAAATATTAAGGGCAGACCCATTGTCGATCAGTACTTTAGGCAACATTCTTCCATTGCACCTCACGGCTACATACAAGGCCTTGTTATGACCAGTCCCTTCCGCATGCAGTTCCTCATCAGAAAAGGTGATTTGTTTGGAGGTCAGTACATTCCCAACTATGTGCGAGAAATTGTCAACCGAAATATCCCTAGGAATTTGAGCTTTGGTTAACACTTCAATCAATGTGTCCCTATGTACATCCGAAGAGAATAGCAGGTCTAACATGGATATCTGGGCAGGTGACTTGCTCAGCTTTTCAACCACATTATATTCACTTCTTTGAAGCCTTTTGAGAAAATCCAAGGCTTCCTTCTCAGTAACGGTTGGTTTAGTGGGCGGCTCGGGGTTTTTTTGCTTGAATCGGGACGGGATCTCCAAGTGGACTTGCAACCTTCCCAGATCTGGTGACCACTGACACCTCTTCTTTCTTTTCAATTGATTTTTCCCCAATCTGTAGGACAGGCTCATCGTAGTTCCACGGTACTTGTTTCAAGCTTAGAACGGGCTCTTGCTCAGGAAATTCGATGACAACTGGCTCCAAAGCCTCGCTCTCGGCTAGTGTGAGATCCAAAGTAAAAGGCCTTTCATCCTCTTCGAATGGCAATTCTATGACAAATGGTTCTGTGACCCCAAATACTTCAGCTTCCTTTGCCATCTTTTTGACTTGTTCCACATACTCGGCATCGTCTAGAATGACCCCAATGGTATTAGCGTGGTCAGGCAAGGGGTTCCTCTTTATATTTTGGCCCTTGTGCCTCCCTTCTCCTTATCACAATCTCTCCGGCTTCAATCATATCTTGAACTTTATGCTTGAGAGCCTTGCAATCCAGGGTAGAATGCCCGGGTGCCCCCGAGTGATAAGCACAGACAGCTTGCGGGTTATACCAAGCAGGCATGCCATATGGATAAGTAGGAGGGGGTACCATACCAATTTTCCCGGCGGCCTTTAATTGGTCATACAATTGGTCCAAAGGCCTACCTAAATTGGTAAATGTTCGGCTAGGGGGTCGGTTGTAAGGTTCAGTAGGTTGAGGATGATTGTAAACAGGTCTGTTTGGTGGAGGAAATCTTGGATTATATGGAGGGTGAGGTCGGTTTTGGGGTGGATTTGGTTGAGAGATTTGAAAAGGGGCTACAGGTGGGTCAGGGTAGCTTGGGCGAGGTCGAGGGTGCTGGATATTAGTGGCATATACGTGGTACGGGTTTGAATAGTAAGGGTAATGCGGTTGGTAGGTTGGATTGTGTTGGTATCGGGGTTTGGGTGAGGAGTTTTGGTTCCAGACAAAGGTTGCATCCCCCTCCTTCTTTTTGAATTGCGGTTTTTTCACGTTGCTTCCTTGCCCTTGCAAAGCTTCCACTTGTGATTTCAGGGCAGAGACGTTAACAATTTTTCCAGCTCTTACAAAATCATCAAATTCCTCAAGTTTATTTACAATTGCAGCAAACGAACATCCGGTCATACGAAAAATCTCTTCGAAATATGGAGGATCACGTGCCTTTATGAAAGTACGAATAATTTCATCCTCAGTCATCGGAGGTTCCACCTTAGCAGCTACCTTTCTCCATCTTTTGGCGTATGTCTTGTGATCCTCAGATGGTCGCCTCTTCGTGCCCTCCAAAGTAGTCCGGGTCGGTGCCAATTCACAGTTATACTCATACTGTCTGATAAAAGCATTGGACAGATCAAGCCATGTTTTCACCTCCTCCAGCTTTAAATTCAAATACCAATCAAGGGCATCGCCTTCTAAACTCTCCGGAAATAACCTCAACGGCAAGTTTTCATCATCCACTGGTCTGCCCAGCTTGTTGGCAAACAAACGCAAGTGCGTCTTTGGGTTGCCCGTACCATCATATTTGTTGAACTTCGGGGTCTTGAACCCCACCGGCAGTTGCACGTTTGGAAATAGGCACAAATCATCGTAGTCCAGCACCCCTTGCTTGCTTAAACCTTGGCTCTTGCGGATGAACTCATCGAAACGATCCAATCGCTTAAGCAACTTTAGGTCAACCGGGGTAGATGACTCTCCCATTTCTAGCTTGTTTTGAAAAGTGTGCTCCGGCACAACGGGCTCTGCGGTAGTCTGAAAAAAAGTCGGTGGATTTACATGTATGTTTGGATCACCCTGAGGCTGGAATCCTTGCCCATAAGGGGGATAGAACGGAGGATTTTGAGTGTAAGCATATTGTGGGTTGACAACTCCCTCCAATGTGGTTTGAATTGGAGGAATAACAAATGGTAACGTGGTTTGAATTGGCGGAATAACAAATGGTTCGGATTGTGTTTGTTTGATGGGCGGAGACTCGGGTTGCACTCCACTACTAACGAGCTCATCGATCAATTTCTTTTGGGCGGCCATTTCAGATGCCATCTCCCCAAATTTAGTGAGCAATTCGGTCAACTGAACCCCGGGACTTGCGATCTCCGGCTGAGTCGTTGCAACGGTCTTTTCCGATGACTCTTGCTGGGTACTCATGTCTACACGATTCCTTTGGGCCTTACTTCGGGATCGCGTTATGATGGGGCTTCGTCGAGAAGCTATGTTTAAAATTTTATCTGTGAATGCAAAAGACTTCTTTAGAAAAACCAATCATTACTGAATTTCTGCAATTTATTCAAAAGAGAAAAAGAAAAAGACATGAGTTAGTCATTATTCAAACAATTCGGATGCATGTCCTATGGGGGGACCCTTTTGTGCCAAGGGTAGGCCTAACATGATGTAAACCTTCGGGGTAAAATCCCATTCCCAAACCTGTAAGTGAATTTAGAAATTTGAAATGGACAGCTTCTCATAAAACGTGGAAAAGTTCAATCTTTCTTTACAACCTCGTCAATGGTCTTAGTAACCATGTTTACAAAATCCCTATGTCTCCAGAGACTTGTACTCTGTGATTCCCTAGAGCTCCCTAAACTGAGCTTACGAGCTCCTTCCCTAATCCTATCAAAGGCATCTATGGCTTCCTCTAGCTTCTCATTCTTCTTCTCCCTCCTCAGCTGCACTTGGGTATCTTCTAGAACTTTGTTGGCCATTATAAGCTGGGCTTGAGATTCCTCTAATTCCTTCCTTAGCTTTTCCATTTGCTCTTCGGGACTGACCGATGCTAATTGCTGCCTTGCCCTATCATGTTCCACCCTTTGTCTGATCCATTCATTGTACCCAGGCATAACGGCAGGTGCCACCTTATTTACCAATTCCAACGGCAGATTCTCAAGACCTTGCAAATTACCCCAAGCCTCTAATACCATGCTTCGACTCTCGGTCACCGTACTTAGTCGAAGATCTTCAATCCCTTGCACCATAGGAATGCTTTGCGGGTATCCAAACTGTCTCGTAACCCTTTGTGGAATATAGGCGACTAGACCATTAACTCCAGCCAGAGGGATGAAGTCATGTTGAGTGGTCCTAAAAGCGGGGTCCCTCACTTTGGTCCAATCTAGAACCCACTGTACCTTTTCTGGTGTCAAACTGTTGAATTCCTCAATAAACCGGCTTGACGACGTCACGCGGTAGTAGCGGCCGACTCTCTCTCGATGTGAATCAATCCAATTCTCAACTGAAAGGCAAGAACCCAAAGGGTTCAGTGATCTCTTCGCCAAATGTTCCATGATCCACATTTGAAGTAGCAAGTTTGAAGCATAGAAGAAGCCACCTTTCCTTTGGCAATTGGTAAGGGCCGAGAAAATGTCCGCTATAACAACGGGTATCAAAGTTGGTGTTGTTCCACGAATGCCTAGAAAAAGCCCTTGAATCATATTGATTGTTGTAAATGTCACCTTTCCATGCCTTTGCGGGAATAGCAACAAGTTGATCAAAACCAAACCAAAAGCTTGCACACGCTTCTCCTCCCATTGCCCCTTTGTTACAAAGAAATCGATCTGATAGCGCTCAAAGGACTCCTTTTCCCCAAACCGGTCATATAAAAACTTCAGTGGACAAGATCCAGCGTCGGGGTGTTGGTCTAAGCTATTGTTTCGCAATCCCAGAAATCTGCAAAACTGCTCTTTCGTTCCTCTGCTCGGGTATATCATAGGACTGCCTTTTCCCGGTACTTGCAACAATCCCTCTAACTCTTCTAGTGTCGGGGTGAGTTCGCACATTCCAAACCAGAAAACCGAGGCATCTGGATCCCAATAATTGATCAATGCTTGGATAGCAGATACATTGGGTATTATATCGACCAAGCTCGGTAGATGTCCCACATATTGGAATAGCCCCCCAATTTCATAGGACAGGTTGTTCCTCCACTGATTCAGCTCTCGGGGGACTTGGTTGAGCATTCGACACTGCGTCATCTGGACGGGAAATTCACTTAGATACCGTTACCTTGGGATTTTACCCCTTAGGTTAAATTTACGAAAAGTAAACGTGCAGATCCCAAAATAGGGTTAAATACCCATGGGATTAGGATTGGCTTCCCTAACATGGAAATTGCCTAATTGGCGTTTCTTCTAAGGTTTAACGCATGATGCCATTTATTAAAGCGATATAAACATGTGACAAATATGGCCTAAAGGATACAAATAATGCAACGGGGGGAAAAGGTCTAAAATGAAAAGTATTTATTGAAAGCTAAGTGCAATAACTGAAATTTAAACATGTGAGTCATCTAGTGGGTGAGTCACTAAAAGAGTGCCAACGAGGCCTCTTATTTCTACGGCACATGAATGCAGGCCAAGAAAACAAAGAAATGGTTAGTGCAATTAATAGTACACATAACACATTGGGAGCAATTAAGAAAAGAGGTACAATAAAACAAGTAAAAGGGGTGGAACCCCTTCCCTCGTGCCTAATGTGCTTAAAAGAGGGTGAGGCTGACTCTATCCTAGGGAAATGCTAACATGGATGCATGAGGTTGGGGTTCACTAATGCGACTAGACTCGATAAGGCTTAAAAGGTCCCCAAGCCTTCAGACCTAAGGGAATGGGTCGTCAATCCCAAGACCCTCGGTCGGTGGCTCGAGCGATCCCCTAGGTATTGCTATGGGCGCAAGGCACACCATCCACATACCCAGAGAAATCATTCCTAGTCCTACAAGGCGGTGTGGGAAAGAGCCCACGAAAAGTAAAATAAAATGGGATAACAGCAAGTAAACGTGCACGTATGAAGTGTTCCCTATTTTGAGGGAAAGGGTTGAGAACCAACGTGAGGCTCTAAAGGTGACACACCCCCCTCCAAATGCAATGCCAAGCGCGAAATAAACAAATAGAACATACATCCAAACAATCAATCATACATACGTGAGTGAAGGAATAGTTTGATACGCGCGCGAGGCAAAAATCCTAAAAAAGGAAAAATGCAACCCTAATATCCAAATGCTATGCATAAAAAGGGTAGAAAAAGGAAACGAATGGCTAAGTCAAGTGCTTGGACCCACTTAGGAAGTCCCAAGTGGAGTCGCCAACTGTCGCGCCCCACTTTTTGATGGTGTGGTGTGTGAGTGTGTGTGAACGTGTGCAAAATGAAAATAAAGGCCATGGGACTTAATAATGCGACGGTTTGGCCATATAAAGTTCAAAAAGGGTTTTTTGTATCAAAAATGGAGTCGCCACTTGGTATAGAGTTAGGATGTACCAAGTCACCCAAAAATGATTTTTGTTTTTGAAAAGTAAATAAACCCTTTTAGAGAACTTTTGGGTCTACGTAACCAAAAGAGGGATCGGGGGTCACATTTGACGAAGGGGAAGGCAAGGATAAAAATCCAAGGCACCCCTTCGACCTAGCCAAGGCTAGTTGCGTGACTTAAACCAATTTTCCCTAAATTTTCTACCCAAGGTATGTATCGCGTATTGGATATGTCTATATGAATGCAAAAACCTAGACCTAGGGGGACATGAGGGAAATTTCTCTTCAAAGGTTGAGTGGTGCCAATCACATTAATTGTGAAGCCCAATAATGATCCTTTGGAGAGGTCACACATAATCCTAAATGACGTAAAAATGAGTGGAATGCATGCCATGTGAAAATGTGAGTTTGTGTGAAGTGAGAAAAATGATAAAATAATAGGATATAAGTGGAGGCGTGCAAATGTCTTTACAAGGTAAGGTAAGTAAAGAATAATAAGGTGAAAATGCCATAAAGTGCATGTGTGCGAGTGATATGGTGTAGAGTGTAAGTAGTTGAATGAAAACGTGTAAAATTAAAGTAGTGTGAAGTGGGAATGTAGAAAGAGGAATTGAATATAAAGTAAGTGATAGTGAATGAATGAAATGCATGAATCCTATAGGAATGCAAGCAAAACGGGTACGGGGACTCTTAACTTTGTGACTTGATTTTTCTTTTGATAGAGGGAATATAAGCGTGCTAAGGCTTAGAAAAAGCCACACTCGTCTATATCCCATATTTAAGGGGACTCTTCAGGCAAATGTACACTATACCTAGTATGAGGTGCAAAAATCCTAAAATGGGGGGAAAAGGGCTCGAGGAGCATGCCAGATGATAAAACTAAGGAAAAATGCATGATATGTAGTGAACAGGCAAATAATGCATTAATGAAAAACAAAGGAAAAATCCTATTGGGCCTAGCGTTGGACTAGCCCTTTCTATGAATTACTACTAGCATTAGACTAGTGGAAACGATAAAAGAAGCCACAACTAGCGTTGGACTAGTGTGGTGACGTACATTCATCCATTCCATTCATCCACACTATAAAAAGCGAGTAGACATGCAAATCACTTATAAACACGTAGCACATAACACTTAGCATGCTCGACTAGATACAAGAGCCTAATAAAGCAATTAAACATGTAGCAACAAAAGCAAGCAACCAAGGGGAAGGGGAAATGGACCAGATGCTCTCCGAGCCCTATCTATTACAAGCCAAGAGGTGTACACATACCCCATAACGAATAACTTAAATAAAAAGCAAAAGTGAATGAAATAAATGAAAGGAATTAAAGAAAGGCAACAAAAGGGGAAGGGGAAATGGGCCAAATGCTCTCCAAACCCTACCTATTACAAGCCAAGAGGTGTACACATACCCCATAATGAATAACTTAAATAAAAAGCAAAAGTAAATAAAATAAATGAAAGGAATTAAAGAAAGGCAACAAAAGGGAAATAGACATGCATATTCACATAACACGTAGGAGCACGTAGGGTCAAATGAAGTGCAGGTGAGGGATAGAGTGTACCTCCCTTGAAGCGACGCCCTAACGTAGTGAAATTACTAACTTACCCTCCAAAATAATAAAAAGGTCAAGGTACCACTTTAACTAACAAAATCATATGAAATGGAAATAACATGAAATAAACATGAAATTTCAAACAAAACCATTCAAATGAAAGTGAACGACCCCAATTCATCCAATTTAAAGCAAACAATGATCCACGTGAAGGATTAAAGAAAAATTCGAGGGATTAATTTATTATCATCATAAAATTAAAAGCCTAACAAGAAATAAATAAAAAAAATTAAGGACCTAGAGGGAGACCCCCAATCAAATGATAAAAAACACATGATAACAAAGGAAGGCCCATTTGCTAGGATTAAACACCAAACATCCCAAAATCTTGCTAAAGAAAGCAAACGAAATTAAAGTCATAAATCTCTTAAATGCTATGAAACCTCAACAATTCATCCCAAAAGCTCATGTATGTTTTGTTCAATAATCATATAAGAGCATACCAAAGAAAAATAGCATGTTAAAGGGGACAAAATTGAATGACTTTTCAAAATTTCTGGGCCATAAAGGAACAAAGGGAAATTAGAGGGTCGAAGTGTAATTTTAGAAAGTTACTTCCATGCATGCAACGAGAATTTGAAGCCTTCCTTACATTCTGCAAATTCTAGTTCACCATTGCAGCTATCAGATTACACTCTCAAGCACACAACTACCATTTCAATTAAACCCGGCTCGAAACAACAAGATTTGCTGCATATCCCTCTCACAAAATCTTTCGGATTTAAACACAAGAGAAATCAAAAGAGAAGAGCATGCAATACTGGACACTTGCTGCACTTCTGATGTTCAAAGGACTTTTGCAATTTCTCACGGCAACAACTAGCAACAAGTACAAGGATCTAAGATGCAATCTCCTTTCCGTTTCAAATGCAGCTCATGACAAATGGATCAAGATAACAAAATAACCAAGCTTTCTTTTAACTCTTCAACATAAAAGTTCATGTTAAAATTCCAGAAATTCATAAGGAAAAGAAATCCAGCAAGCAGCGAATGACGGTGTCTTCAAAATTTCTGCAATGTTCTTATGCCAAACCGAAACATGCCTGTGCAAAGTAAAGTCTATCCAAGCCCCTATGCTACGACCTCTACCCATGTCGCAACCATCAACCAAACACAATCAAAACCACCGAGCATAATGCAGAAAAGCAATAAAAGGGAAAAAAAAATTCTGCAACTAGGATCATTCTCTCGCAATTTCGAAACTTTCTGCGGCTCCTTGAGTTAACCAATGCCAAGATTTGCACGAATGTTGTATCATGAAAAATGGACCTAAAAGACCTGACTCAACGAAACAAATCAGTTCAACATCCTCTCTAGACTCCTGAACACCACCAAGAATTCACCTTTCAGCAAACCAGAAGAGATAATGAAAAATGGAGGCAAGATGTTCGACAGACTTGCTCAACCAGAAATTATTGATGACTTTCGACACCAAAATCCCAATCACACAGGACATTTCAGTCAAAGAAAGACACCAAAATCCCAATCACACAGGACATTTCAGTCAAAACTACAAACCAAATCAAACATTTGAAACAACACCAAAGCTTCGGCCATCTAAAGAAAAGAAAAGCATTCGTGCATACTGCTGCAACATTCCTCAGTTGCCCAGATTGATACTAATACCTTTAACTAGAAATAATGAAAAGAAAAACCAAATAACCCAAAACATGCTATGACCTGTTTATACATGAATCTGGGACAAAGGGAGGAGGTCATATTCATACGGAAAAACATCAAAACAGCCACAACCAACACATACATGAACTAGTGACGAGCGTACAAGAAAAAATTTCTGTTTCTGATGAAACCGTGATGGTATCATCGAAAAAAAAAAAAAAAACAAAGAAAAGCTTCTAACTTCACCATTAAACATCCCAAGGAAGCAAAGAAACAGAGAAAGGAAACATCTTTACCAGCAAAAGTGCAAGGAAAGCTGCGATTTTTACCTTGATGTACGGTACCTTCCAACAGATGAATGGAACAGAAGAACTTCGTTTGAGCAGACCCAGAACGCAGCCAAGAACACGATCTCCCTCCTCCCTTGCCTTGTGTTTCTTCTCTTTTCTGGTTTGGCACTCCTTCTCTCTTGCCTTTCTTAAATTTTCAGCCGCTGTTTTTCCCTTTTTTTCAAACCCTCCTTTCTGATTTTTCTCCTCTCAGCCGCTCACCTTTCCTCTCTTTTTTCAGATTCCTCCAGCCATCACTCGATGACCCTCTCCGTAGTTTCCTTGCCTTTTCTCCTTTCGGTCTCTAGAACTCAGCCCAGATTTCTTTCCCTTGCTCTCGGTAGTTTTTTTTTCTCTCAAACCCTCCCCTCTGTTTTTCTCTTAGCCCGTCAACCCTCTTCCAGAAAAACCTTCCGGCTGCTGCTTCCTTCCTTGCTTTTATATGGAATTCAAAGGCTCTAAACCCTCAACTGAATGGTCAGGATGAAGGCCAGCCCCTGCCTTCATCCTGCCTTTCAATGGCACGTACGAAGCTAGCCTTTGCAAGCTGCCAAAAATGCAGCTCGCAGGCCGTGACCCTTTTTTTTTTTTTCAAGAAAACTAATTGATTAACATTAACAAAATACATAATAATAAAAGACAACTTAATGAAGAAAAGCTAAATTAAAATGAAATGCCAACGCTAATTATCTTTTTTTTCTCTTGTTTTTTTTCGAATTAATAGATGAAATGGTAAAATAAAGTAAAAAACAATAATTTACTTAATCATCAAGTGAAAATGAATAAACTAAAAATAATAAGCGGCAAAACTGCTATTTTCTATTTTTCGCTTTCATTTTTTATTTTCCACTTTCATTTTTTGTTCTTTGCTTTTTTTTTTTTCAAGAAAGCAATGAATAAAGCAAAAATGATTGAAACATATTCTTTCTTTTCCTGAATTTTTCTTTTCCTAGAAACTCTATGTTAAACTTAAAACTTAAAAAACTAAAAACTAAAAACTAAAAAATGAATAAAACTAATATGAAAAATAAAAAATAAAATAAAATAGCAAATGAAATAGACAAAATAAAAGGACAAAATGAATAAAACTAAAATAGAATAACAACTAAAAGTGCCAAACAGACAATAATGAACTAAAATGCAAACAATCCAAAACAAAAATCATGAACAGGATGCAACATACAAATTATTTAAAATTTGGTGTCTACAGTAGCTTTCACATCCTAAGCTATCCTTAAACGACAATCCCCTAGCTTATGTCCTACCTTTTTACAATGGATGCAATACTCAGGGCAATTCTCATACTCAACCCTTTGCCAGAATCCCCCAAAAGAGCTATTCCCAATCCAGATTCTGTCCGGAAGGTCGAGTTGCAAATCCACTTCAACTCAAAGACGTGCAACATTAGCCTCGCTCTCGCAATCGTAGATGCGTTGACCTTTAAAGGCTCTCTAATAAGGTGGGTGATAGAAAAAAGAGAACCTTTTCCAAAAAATTGTATCGGCAAATTGGGCAAAGATATCCATATTGGAGCGATTAGTGCTTTAGAGTCCACTGAGAAAGAGGACGACCACTTGAACACCCGCATTATAAAACCATGGAAATTCCAAACCCTCTGCAGTTAGCAACGCAGGTAATCTTCCTCTAGTTCAAACCTTACTAGCACATAGCGAGGGTCAAGAATGCTGAGCGAATATACCACCTTGAAATCCATACCAAGAAAAAGTTTACGAAGTTCTTCCATACTAGGTCTTCCTTTTGAGAATTTGCCAACCAACGCATGCTTAAACGGGGAAGACAAAACCTGAATGTCATTATCCGAAAAAAACACGGCTGATTTACCCTTGAAAGAGGAAGGATCCTGATACGAATCTCGTTGGTGAAGAAGATTCGTGACCCAAGATCGCTTGTTGGATTTGACTTCGGACGCGAGAAACGGTGGCAGTGGAAACCCTACGACCCCTCTAGTCCCCGTGACTACGAACCTGTTGATACTATCTCAACCCGTAATCAAACGAATTAGTGAACCTCAGGCAAGTGTAGAAGGTGCCACAATTCAAGTGCGATTCTTGAATTGATAAGCCGAACAAGAACACTAAAGTATAACTCTAAGTTGTTCAAGGGTTGCTCGAAAGCTATGGAGAAAATTCTCTCAAGTATTTTATGATAAAAATGTCTACCCTTTATTGATGTAATGTAGTGCCTTATATAGGCTACAAGTAAAAAAATTCCTAATCTAGTACCGAAAAGGACTAAAGGTGCGGATGGGCATGGGCCCTAATAAGAGACAAAAACGGAAACGGAAGCTACGGGCTCAACCCTCAACGGGTTGGGCCTCACGTGGGCTTTCCTTCTTAGGCAGTCCACTCTAGCAAATAATAATGAACAAAATAGCAATCCTACCCTTGGCGATTCTACGTGCAACATACACTTAGCCAATTATTCAAGCTAATCAACTAATGTGGAAATAACTAACTATGATACTAAAACGGAAACTAGGGTTTGGCAACAACCCTAATCCTCAGGTGTAGCTTCAATGCTCATTACCGGACCGCGATCACCTTCACTTGAGTGTATGAATCCTTCAAAGGACTTGTGTATGGCTTGAATAAGTACATTGAGTTGCTCACGAAGTCTCTTCGAGCGAGCCCTAGTAATGGATCCGCTTGGAACTTGCACGCGATCCTCAACCCCTCGGTCACTCGAGCCATTGTTGGCGTGCCCACGTACCATGATGCTATCATTCCCCTCCTCTTGAGAAGGATTTGCCCTCAAATCAAACGCATCATCTGCATCAAAATGGGCTAAGTCAGAAACATTAAATGTAGCACTAACTCCATACTCACTAAGAAGATCAAGTTTGTAAGTATTGTCATTGATGTGCTCCAACACTTGAAAGGGTCCATCACCCCGTGGTTGTAATTTGTTTCTCCGTTGAACAAGAAAATCTTCCTTGCGCATGTGCAACCATACCCAATCGCCAGGTTCAAAAATTAACTTTTGGCGACCCTTGTTAGCTTGCTTGACATATTGAGCAGTTCTCCTCTCAATGTTGGCCCTAACTTTCTCATGCAGTTGCTTAACAAGCTCTGCACGTTTCTTACCATCCAAATGTGCGTGCTCATTACTAGGTAATGGCACTAGATCAAGTGGTGTTAGCGGATTAAAACTATAAACACATTCAAATGGAGAGAAACTAGTAGTAGAATGGACAGCCCTATTATAAGCAAACTCTACATGAGGTAAACACTCTTCCCTTGATTTCAAGTTCTTTTTTATGATGGCACGCAACAAGGTACCTAATGTACGGTTCACCACCTCAGTTTGACCATCAGTTTGGGGGTGGCTAGCAGTAGAGAATAGCAATTTGGTGCCTAACTTAGACCAGAGTATCTTCCAAAAATAACTCAGAAATTTGACATCCCTATCAGATACAATGATCCTAGGAATGCCATGCAACCTCACAATCTCCTTAAAGAACAAGTTAGCAATATGAGATGCATCATCCGTTTTATGACAAGCAATGAAGTGTGCCATTTTGGAGAATCTATCAACTACCACATAAATGGAGTCATGGCCATACCTGGATCTAGACAATCCAAGTATAAAATCCATAGAAATATCGACCCATGGTGCACTAGAAATAGGTAATGGGATGTAAAGGCCATACGGGTGTACCTTGGATTTAGCTTTCTTACAAGCTAAGCATCGCTCCACCACCCGTGCAACATCTCTCCTCATGTGCGGCCAATAGAAGTGTTCCTGCAGCATGGCAAGAGTCTTATCAACCCTAAAGTGTCCCATAAGTCCACCTGAGTGGGATTCTCTTACCAAGAGTTCTCGGAGTGATCCATGTGGGATGCAAAGCCGATTGGCACAAAACAAGTGATCATCGGAAATGAAGAACTTACCTTGCCCAGTGTGTTTGCAAGAAGTGTAAAACTCACCGAAGTCACTATCTTGGGTATAGAGCTCTTTAATCAGCTCAAACCCTAACAACTTAGCATCTAAAGAGGTGAGTAGAAAGTACCTTCGGGAGAGTACATCCGCAACCACATTAAACTTACCAGCCTTGTATTTAATCACGTATGGAAAGGACTCCACGAATGCAATCCACCTTGCATGCTTCTTGCTCAAGGTATGCTGGGCCTTAAGGTACTTAAGGGACTCATGATCAATATGTATCACGAATTCCTTAGGTCTTAAGTAGTGCTGCCACACTTGTAGTGCTCGAATGAGGGCGTACAACTATTTATCATAAGTTGAGTAGTTCAGTGCAGCCCTATTGAGTTTCTGTGACAGCCCCACCTTCCCCTAAGGCGAACCAAAGGGGTTATCGGACTGCCTGCCCAACTCTCTCTAGGACTAACGGTGCAGTTTAGAGCGATCTATTGCGTTCCGGAACTTATAACGCGCGTAAACAAGGCAAAAGGGCAAAATAACCCAAAAAAAAAATGAAATTCGGAGTCGGCCATGAATAGTAACCGACCCGTCAGAACGCAACCAAATATCAAACAAACATTCACATCTTGAACTTTAGCATTTACAATCCAAAGTGACATACAAAAGTTTTCAAAAGTTAATATATACACGGTTTGCCAATTTGAAAGTGAAAACGGCCCTAAAGATACATTTAGGGTTTCACTTCATATACAATACAAAAGAGATATACATCTAGTTCATTCGGCAACCATCTATCAAGATATACACCTCTAAAATGTCATTCCCTACAACTTTCATGTTTTAATCCAAGGCCAATTCGGCCTCTAACTAGGAGCTAAAAATTCGGGCAGAATGTTCCCTAACCAAAACCTAACTTTCCAAAATTTCTTCCAATTCAGCAATTGTTTGCAATTAACCACTTTTTCCACCTCTTAGAGTCATTATATACCATTTCCAATCATCATAGATAGCCACACAATCATGCTCATATTAAAACAGAAAAATCCCAAAAAATAATAAAACTTCATCACTTCAACCACAAATCAAGAAATAATCCATAAAGTGGCACCTTATACCACCACTAAGCATCAATTAAGCATCATGAGAGGGAGGAGAGTGGTTCTTCATAACTCACCTTAGCAACAAGAGAGAGAGAGCAATTGGTCACCTTAACTTTCCAAATAACTCCACACAACAACTCACAAACACTAAGTGAAGAGGTTTTATGGAACAAAAATAAGTTTAAATGGTTGGTTTAGTGATTTGGAGCAAGATGGAATCAAGAAATTGAAGAGGTTTTCTTTCTTTCCTTGCTTAAGAGGTTCGGCCACTAGAGCTTGAAAAATGGAGTAATTTTGGTAAAGTTTTAGTTTATTAAGTCAAATGGTAAGACATGAAATAGTAGTCATACAAGTCCATCCAATAGGCAAGTGACACTTGTCACTTTATTTAATGCAAGTCTATCACTTTGTTTCCTCTCACACCAATCCAAATTGCAACCTCTACTTATCTCTTAACACCCGATAAATTAATTTCAGTATCCAAAACTTAACCTAGTTGGTCGAATCTTTCCGAACTTTTCGCACTAGTGGGTCCCACGTCCGGTATACGCTCTTAATTTCTCAAAATCTATTTGATACTAGAAAAACCATCTAAAAACTATATCTGCTCCTTAAAATTATCTAGAAATTTTCCTACTCACGAAAATGCAGAAAACAAGCCATGAAAAATAATAAAACCTAGAAAATGGGAAAAATACGGGTTCTCACACTCTCTCCCCCTTAAAAGAATTTCGCCCTCGAAATTTCTCACCTTGGTTCACAAACAGCTCAGGGTATTCCTTTTTCACCTCCCAGGTAGCCTTTTCTATCCCATAATTAATTTTTTTTTTCCACCCCCTTTTGTTTTTCTTCTCTGTTTTTTTTTTCGCGTGGACACTATTCTCTCTCTCCTACCCAAACGCTGCGATCCTTACAAACCATACCAATGCTCACACGATGATTTCCCCATAGGAATACTACTTCCAGGTCGTAGGGCAGACAAGCAGGCGTGGTATCTATTTCGTCCATCAAAATTGGGGTTGACAAATGCATGAGTAATACCGGGATCTACTCAGATTTCCGCAAATCGGTGGAATACCAAAATCATACCTTCCTCAATTTCAGGAGAATCGGGGACCTGTTGTGGTTCCAATGAATACACTCGAGCCGCTACTTTAGATTTGGTCCCTTCCACCTTGGCCGGTTCGGAATTAGTCTTCGTCGCTTGCTGATTCCCCTTTCCATCTCGTGATAGGACTGGACAAGTAGCGAGCTGATGGTTTGCACTTCCACAGCGCAAACATTTCCCTCCTTTTTCCAGCAATTGTCCTCCGAGTGGTTTGGCTTTCCGCAATACCCGCAAGGTCAGCGTGCTGCAGAAGCCGAGCCTCCTCTCTGGCCTCTCCCCGCTTGGCCGCCTCGTGACGGGCTCTCTCGTAACACTCCCAGCATCCTTTCTTCTCCAATTCCTCGCCCAAACTTGGAAGGGGTACTCTCATCCCCCTGCCCCGAACTACTTCCAGGAAATCCTCGCTTTTTTGCCTGGAAGTTTCTTACTTGCAATCTGGCACTCTCTACCCGTTGGGCCTTCTCAACGGCCTCGCTAAAAGCATTGATTTGAGCCACTGCGAGGTCCTTCTGAATCTCCACGTTTAGGCCCTGGATAAAACGCCTAATTCGCCGTTGCTCCGTCACAATCAATTCAGGCGCAAATTTGGACTGGCGGGTGAACTGGCTCTCGTATTCCGCCACCGATTGAACTCCTTGGCGGAGTCGGATGAACTCTTCTTCCTTCCTCTCCTGAACCAGAGGAGGGAAGAATTTCGCGTTAAACTCTCTCATAAAATTTACCCAAGTCCTGGGCGTTTGTTCCCGCTCCCATTTTTGCCGAATGACATTCCACCAGGAGCTGGCCGCCCCTTCCAGCTGGAAAACGGCAAAAGTCACCTGCCGTTCTTCAGTATAGTGCAGGGCAGCGAAAATATCGACCATCTTTTCGAGCCACCTTTCGGCGACATCCGGATCTGGTTCCCCAATGAACTTGGGTGGAGCAAACTTTTGAAATCGTTCAAGAGCTCTGTCTTCGCTCTCAACATGATTGCCAGGATTTCCAGGGTTTCCAGGATTAGGGTTTGGATTCTGGCCTTGTTGCTGCACCACTTGTGCCAGCAGGTTTGTCATTTGCTGCATAGCGGCAGCTATCTGTATATTGGGGTCAACTCTCGGTTCAGGATGGGGTCCAGAGGAGGTTTCCCCAGTACCCCGGTCTGGCGTAGGTTGCCTATTCCCGAGCCCACGCCCCCGTCCACTGCGTGTGCCTTCCATACAATCTAAGTCGATTTAGGTCACAAAATAAATATACTGTTAAAGGGCACCTAACCCCTCTTTTTCGCAGCACTAAACAGGAACAAGTAAACAAGAACAATTAACTACTCAACTCCCTCGTAGAGCATTTAAACACATAACACATATACAGAGAACATATAACAGGATCAACAAGTATACAGAACAGTCAGTCAGGTACATACAAAGTCATCCATAGAATCGCAATTTCTAGTTCGCCCAATTCTTTCTAACCTAGACTCTCATCTCTTTCGTATCCGGGCGCAAGAATCCCGTTTAAGATAATTCACAACTCGAGGCGGCCGGTCCCAAGCGTAAATCATCCATATTAAAGATTCCAACCCGACATACTTATCTGCCGTCCTCAAGTTTCATGATAAAGATTTTTACACTTATAACATGCCCCGTTCATACCTTACGCTCAAACGAGCACTTAGACATATCCATGAAATCAGGACCATAACACCACTTAGCCCAAGCTCACTCCGCGCAAAGACCACGCGAACCTGGCTCTGATACCACCTGTGACAGCCCCACCTTCCCCTAAGGCGAACCAAAGGGGTTAGCGGACTGCCTGCCCAGCTCTCGCCAGGACTAACGGTGCAGTTTAGAGCGATCTATTGCGTTCCGGAACTTATAACGTGCGTAAACAAGGCAACAGGGCAAAATAACCCAAAATAAAAAAAATGAAATTCGGAGTCGGCCATGAATAGTAACCGACCCGTCAGAACGCAACCAAATATCAAACAAACATTCACATCTTGAACTTTAGCATTTACAATCCAAAGTGACATACAAAAGTTTTCAAAAGTTAATATATACACGGTTTGCCAAATTGAAAGTGAAAACGGCCCTAAAGATACATTTAGGGTTTCACTTCATATACAATACAAAAGAGATATACATCTAGTTCATTCGGCAACCATCTATCAAGATTCATTCCAAAAAGAGTCATATTCCTGTAAGGAAAACAAAAGGAACGGTGTGAGCTAATTGCCCAGTGAGATACTACCACTTACGCAACCAAGTGCATATAAGCATCAAGCTTTCATTCAATATAGTAAAAATAAGCAAAGGCACACGTCAAATATGGTGATAAAAGGATACGGATGGCTCTCAAGAGCCCTTTCCTCGTTTGCATTTCTTGATCGGACGTCATTGACTCTCCGTCAATGTTCAAAGGCAACCAACCGTAGACTCCACTTTACTTCCACTCCTTCCACCTAACATCCCCCTATCGGGCCCGAAATCCAAACACTTGCACTTTGGTATTACTCGAGTATACCGGAATCGAGAGTCTCGCATACTACAAGATTCCATATAACTTTACCCAAGGTTCATTAATTGGCACGACCAAGCCCTCGCCGGCTCGATTCAATCAACTACCAATGGAGTTGAGCTCAATGATAACATTTGTAGTCGTTGGATACTCGTCCAATCGACACCAAGTCAAGTACTTTCATTTCATGTAACATTTCTTGTAACATTCCAATAACATGAGAAATAGGTGAGGGTGATAAAGTACACCCTCACTTCAATCAATATCAATGGTACAATAAACATTTAACTCATCAAGTTCAAGTATCAAAGCCATATAGTAACACACAAGTGAGTAGTATACTCACCCGGGTCAGTACAGATACCTCCCAAAAGAGAGCTTTAATCACCAAGAAACCCTAAAATAATCCGAGGAAAACAATTGAAGGTTCCACTTTCAAAATCGAGTATACAGAATGCACATGTGAGGCTCGACTACCAGTCGTATGCCTCGCCAAATAATTACTAAAGCAAGGGTGCAAAACATGATTTTTGGTAATGAAAATGTAACATGAAGACCTAGACTCAAACAACCCAAAAGCCCTTCGTTCCAATCACAAGTAAATCCAACTAGCCTTCAAGAAAAATTTCGGCAGCATATCCCTTGTGTTTACCTATTTTCCAGCCATCATGGCTTCATTATTTCCTCAAATCAGTCCCAACAGTTCGTACAAAAATAATCTCATTCCCAAAAGCCGTTCACTAGGCTTAATGGCATTCAAGTACAAAATTTAGCTAGGAAATGACCGGATATGAAAGTCAAGCCCTAAACTATTCAAATAAACACAATAAGACTCGATTACAAGTCATAAACCAATTCTACATACCACCAAAACAGGGTTCCCTAAACATACACAAGCAATAGAGGAAACCAGAAAATCCGGAAATAGAATTAGCTTTGCCCTGAAAAAACAGTTTTTGACCTCTTTTTGCGGTAATGGCACCCAAGGCACTACCATTACCGGATGAAGGTACAAGTCCCACCGTTTCGAAGCTAAGAGATAGGGCTACAATATTGCAGAAGGTCACTCAACCCAGTTTCGAGTGTAACCATGTCAAAAATGTAAAATACTACACCAGAATCACAAAAACAGATTCACAGAACGCATTCTAGCGGAAACATCATAAATCAGGCTATCCAAGTCCAAATCCAGAAATTCAAAAACCAGCTGAAATCTAAGAAGCAGGTTTACATTTCATCAGAAGGCCTCAACAACCAATTCAGAAGCATTCTTAACCAAAACAATCAATTACAGGCGCAATTCTTACATTCGGGTAAAACCAGAACAGCAATGGTAATTTCAACTTTTCTCATTCTACGCTACTCCGATTGACCTGAAATTTTGTAGGCACCTCTAAAATGTCATTCCCTACAACTTTCATGTTTTAATCCAAGGCCAATTCGCCCTCTAACTAGGAGCTAAAAATTCGGGCAGAATGTTCCCTAACCAAAACCTAACTTTCCAAAATTTCTTCCAATTCAGCAATTGTTTGCAATTAACCACTTTTTCCACCTCTTAGAGTCATTATATACCATTTCCAATCATCATAGATAGCCACACAATCATGCTCATATTAAAACAGAAAAATCCCAAAAAATAATAAAACTTCATCACTTCAACCACAAATCAAGAAATAATCCATAAAGTGGCACCTTATACCACCACTAAGCATCAATTAAGCATCATGAGAGGGAGGAGAGTGGTTCTTCATAACTCACCTTAGGAACAAGAGAGAGAGAGCAATTGGTCACCTTAACTTTCCAAATAACTCCACACAACAACTCACAAACACTAAGTGAAGAGGTTTTATGGAACAAAAACAAGTTTAAATGGTTGGTTTAGTGATTTGGAGCAAGATGGAATCAAGAAATTGAAGAGGTTTTCTTTCTTTCCTTGCTTAAGAGGTTCGGCCACTAGAGCTTGAAAAATGGAGTAATTTTGGTAAAGTTTTAGTTTATTAAGTCAAATGGTAAGACATGAAATAGTAGTCATACAAGTCCATCCAATAGGCAAGTGACACTTGTCACTTTATTTAATGCAAGTCTATCACTTTGTTTCCTCTCACACCAATCCAAATTGCAACCTCTACTTATCTCTTAACACCCGATAAATTAATTTCAGTATCCAAAACTTAACCTAGTTGGTCGAATCTTTCCGAACTTTTCGCACTAGTGGGTCCCACGTCCGGTATACGCTCTTAATTTCTCAAAATCTATTTGATACTAGAAAAACCATCTAAAAACTATATCTGCTCCTTAAAATTATCTAGAAATTTTCCTACTCACGAAAATGCAGAAAACAAGCCATGAAAAATAATAAAACCTAGAAAATGGGAAAAATACGGGTTCTCACACTCTCTCCCCCTTAAAAGAATTTCGCCCTCGAAATTTCTCACCTTGGTTCACAAACAGCTCAGGGTATTCCTTTTTCACCTCCCAGGTAGCCTTTTCTATCCCATAATTAATTTTTTTTTCCACCCCCTTTTGTTTTTCTTCTCTGTTTTTTTTTTCGCGTGGACACTATTCTCTCTCTCCTACCCAAACGCTGCGATCCTTACAAACCATACCAATGCTCACACGATGATTTCCCCATAGGAATACTACTTCCAGGTCGTAGGGCAGACAAGCAGGCGTGGTATCTATTTCGTCCATCAAAATTAGGGTTGACAAATGCATGAGTAATACCGGGATCTACTCAGATTTCCGCAAATCGGTGGAATACCAAAATCATACCTTCCTCAATTTCAGGAGAATCGGGGACCTGTTGTGGTTCCAATGAATACACTCGAGCCGCTACTTTAGATTTGGTCCCTTCCACCTTGGCCGGTTCGGAATTAGTCTTCGTCGCTTGCTGATTCCCCTTTCCATCTCGTGATAGGACTGGACAAGTAGCGAGCTGATGGTTTGCACTTCCACAGCGCAAACATTTCCCTCCTTTTTCCAGCAATTGTCCTCCGAGTGGTTTGGCTTTCCGCAATACCCGCAAGGTCAGCGTGCTGCAGAAGCCGAGCCTCCTCTCTGGCCTCTCCCCGCTTGGCCGCCTCGTGACGGGCTCTCTCGTAACACTCCCAGCATCCTTTCTTCTCCAATTCCTCGCCCAAACTTGGAAGGGGTACTCTCATCCCCCTGCCCCGAACTACTTCCAGGAAATCCTCGCTTTTTTGCCTGGAAGTTTCTTACTTGCAATCTGGCACTCTCTACCCGTTGGGCCTTCTCAACGGCCTCGCTAAAAGCATTGATTTGAGCCACTGCGAGGTCCTTCTGAATCTCCACGTTTAGGCCCTGGATAAAACGCCTAATTCGCCGTTGCTCCGTCACAATCAATTCAGGCGCAAATTTGGACTGGCGGGTGAACTGGCTCTCGTATTCCGCCACCGATTGAACTCCTTGGCGGAGTCGGATGAACTCTTCTTCCTTCCTCTCCTGAACCAGAGGAGGGAAGAATTTCGCGTTAAACTCTCTCATAAAATTTACCCAAGTCCTGGGCGTTTGTTCCCGCTCCCATTTTTGCCGAATGACATTCCACCAGGAGCTGGCCGCCCCTTCCAGCTGGAAAACGGCAAAAGTCACCTGCCGTTCTTCAGTATAGTGCAGGGCAGCGAAAATATCGACCATCTTTTCGAGCCACCTTTCGGCGACATCCGGATCTGGTTCCCCAATGAACTTGGGTGGAGCAAACTTTTGAAATCGTTCAAGAGCTCTGTCTTCGCTCTCAACATGATTGCCAGGATTTCCAGGGTTTCCAGGATTAGGGTTTGGATTCTGGCCTTGTTGCTGCACCACTTGTGCCAGCAGGTTTGTCATTTGCTGCATAGCGGCAGCTATCTGTATATTGGGGTCAACTCTCGGTTCAGGATGGGGTCCAGAGGAGGTTTCCCCAGTACCCCGGTCTGGCGTAGGTTGCCTATTCCCGAGCCCACGCCCCCGTCCACTGCGTGTGCCTTCCATACAATCTAAGTCGATCTAGGTCACAAAATAAATATACTGTTAAAGGGCACCTAACCCCTCTTTTTCGCAGCACTAAAAAGGAACAAGTAAACAAGAACAATTAACTACTCAACTCCCTCGTAGAGCATTTAAACACATAACACATATACAGAGAACATATAACAGGATCAACAAGTATACAGAACAGTCAGTCAGGTACATACAAAGTCATCCATAGAATCGCAATTTCTAGTTCGCCCAATTCTTTCTAACCTAGACTCTCATCTCTTTCGTATCCGGGCGCAAGAATCCCGTTTAAGATAATTCACAACTCGAGGCGGCCGGTCCCAAGCGTAAATCATCCATATTAAAGATTCCAACCCGACATACTTATCTGCCGTCCTCAAGTTTCATGATAAAGATTTTTACACTTATAACATGCCCCGTTCATACCTTACGCTCAAACGAGCACTTAGACATATCCATGAAATCAGGACCATAACACCACTTAGCCCAAGCTCACTCCGCGCAAAGACCACGCGAACCTGGCTCTGATACCACCTGTGACAGCCCCACCTTCCCCTAAGGCGAACCAAAGGGGTTAGCGGACTGCCTGCCCAGCTCTCGCCAGGACTAACGGTGCAGTTTAGAGCGATCTATTGCGTTCCGGAACTTATAACGTGCGTAAACAAGGCAACAGGGCAAAATAACCCAAAATAAAAAAAAATGAAATTCGGAGTCGGCCATGAATAGTAACCGACCCGTCAGAACGCAACCAAATATCAAACAAACATTCACATCTTGAACTTTAGCATTTACAATCCAAAGTGACATACAAAAGTTTTCAAAAGTTAATATATACACGGTTTGCCAAATTGAAAGTGAAAACGGCCCTAAAGATACATTTAGGGTTTCACTTCATATACAATACAAAAGAGATATACATCTAGTTCATTCGGCAACCATCTATCAAGATTCATTCCAAAAAGAGTCATATTCCTGTAAGGAAAACAAAAGGAACGGTGTGAGCTAATTGCCCAGTGAGATACTACCACTTACGCAACCAAGTGCATATAAGCATCAAGCTTTCATTCAATATAGTAAAAATAAGCAAATGCACACGTCAAATATGGTGATAAAAGGATACGGATGGCTCTCAAGAGCCCTTTCCTCGTTTGCATTTCTTGATCGGACGTCATTGACTCTCCGTCAATGTTCAAAGGCAACCAACCGTAGACTCCACTTTACTTCCACTCCTTCCACCTAACATCCCCCTATCGGGCCCGAAATCCAAACACTTGCACTTTGGTATTACTCGAGTATACCGGAATCGAGAGTCTCGCATACTACAAGATTCCATATAACTTTACCCAAGGTTCATTAATTGGCACGACCAAGCCCTCGCCGGCTCGATTCAATCAACTACCAATGGAGTTGAGCTCAATGATAACATTTGTAGTCGTTGGATACTCGTCCAATCGACACCAAGTCAAGTACTTTCATTTCATGTAACATTTCTTGTAACATTCCAATAACATGAGAAATAGGTGAGGGTGATAAAGTACACCCTCACTTCAATCAATATCAATGGTACAATAAACATTTAACTCATCAAGTTCAAGTATCAAAGCCATATAGTAACACACAAGTGAGTAGTATACTCACCCGGGTCAGTACAGATACCTCCCAAAAGAGAGCTTTAATCACCAAGAAACCCTAAAATAATCCGAGGAAAACAATTGAAGGTTCCACTTTCAAAATCGAGTATACAGAATGCACATGTGAGGCTCGACTACCAGT
This sequence comes from Coffea arabica, assembly GCF_036785885.1. Classification (NCBI taxonomy): domain Eukaryota; kingdom Viridiplantae; phylum Streptophyta; class Magnoliopsida; order Gentianales; family Rubiaceae; genus Coffea; species Coffea arabica. The sequence goes on from NC_092313.1 coordinate 39,749,008, forward strand.
CGTATGCCTCGCCAAATAATTACTAAAGCAAGGGTGCAAAACATGATTTTTGGTAATGAAAATGTAACATGAAGACCTAGACTCAAACAACCCAAAAGCCCTTCGTTCCAATCACAAGTAAATCCAACTAGCCTTCAAGAAAAATTTCGGCAGCATATCCCTTGTGTTTACCTATTTTCCAGCCATCATGGCTTCATTATTTCCTCAAATCAGTCCCAACAGTTCGTACAAAAATAATCTCATTCCCAAAAGCCGTTCACTAGGCTTAATGGCATTCAAGTACAAAATTTAGCTAGGAAATGACCGGATATGAAAGTCAAGCCCTAAACTATTCAAATAAACACAATAAGACTCGATTACAAGTCATAAACCAATTCTACATACCACCAAAACAGGGTTCCCTAAACATACACAAGCAATAGAGGAAACCAGAAAATCCGGAAATAGAATTAGCTTTGCCCTGAAAAAACAGTTTTTGACCTCATTTTGCGGTAATGGCACCCAAGGCACTACCATTACCGGATGAAGGTACAAGTCCCACCGTTTCGAAGCTAAGAGATAGGGCTACAATATTGCAGAAGGTCACTCAACCCAGTTTCGAGTGTAACCATGTCAAAAATGTAAAATACTACACCAGAATCACAAAAACAGATTCACAGAACGCATTCTAGCGGAAACATCATAAATCAGGCTATCCAAGTCCAAATCCAGAAATTCAAAAACCAGCTGAAATCTAAGAAGCAGGTTTACATTTCATCAGAAGGCCTCAACAACCAATTCAGAAGCATTCTTAACCAAAACAATCAATTACAGGCGCAATTCTTACATTCGGGTAAAACCAGAACAGCAATGGTAATTTCAACTTTTCTCATTCTACGCTACTCCGATTGACCTGAAATTTTGTAGGCACCTCTAAAATGTCATTCCCTACAACTTTCATGTTTTAATCCAAGGCCAATTCGCCCTCTAACTAGGAGCTAAAAATTCGGGCAGAATGTTCCCTAACCAAAACCTAACTTTCCAAAATTTCTTCCAATTCAGCAATTGTTTGCAATTAACCACTTTTTCCACCTCTTAGAGTCATTATATACCATTTCCAATCATCATAGATAGCCACACAATCATGCTCATATTAAAACAGAAAAATCCCAAAAAATAATAAAACTTCATCACTTCAACCACAAATCAAGAAATAATCCATAAAGTGGCACCTTATACCACCACTAAGCATCAATTAAGCATCATGAGAGGGAGGAGAGTGGTTCTTCATAACTCACCTTAGGAACAAGAGAGAGAGAGCAATTGGTCACCTTAACTTTCCAAATAACTCCACACAACAACTCACAAACACTAAGTGAAGAGGTTTTATGGAACAAAAACAAGTTTAAATGGTTGGTTTAGTGATTTGGAGCAAGATGGAATCAAGAAATTGAAGAGGTTTTCTTTCTTTCCTTGCTTAAGAGGTTCGGCCACTAGAGCTTGAAAAATGGAGTAATTTTGGTAAAGTTTTAGTTTATTAAGTCAAATGGTAAGACATGAAATAGTAGTCATACAAGTCCATCCAATAGGCAAGTGACACTTGTCACTTTATTTAATGCAAGTCTATCACTTTGTTTCCTCTCACACCAATCCAAATTGCAACCTCTACTTATCTCTTAACACCCGATAAATTAATTTCAGTATCCAAAACTTAACCTAGTTGGTCGAATCTTTCCGAACTTTTCGCACTAGTGGGTCCCACGTCCGGTATACGCTCTTAATTTCTCAAAATCTATTTGATACTAGAAAAACCATCTAAAAGCTATATCTGCTCCTTAAAATTATCTAGAAATTTTCCTACTCACGAAAATGCAGAAAACAAGCCATGAAAAATAATAAAACCTAGAAAATGGGAAAAATACGGGTTCTCACACTCTCTCCCCCTTAAAAGAATTTCGCCCTCGAAATTTCTGACCTTGGTTCACAAACAGCTCAGGGTATTCCTTTTTCACCTCCCAGGTAGCCTTTTCTATCCCATAATTAATTTTTTTTTCCACCCCCTTTTGTTTTTCTTCTCTGTTTTTTTTTTCGCGTGGACACTATTCTCTCTCTCCTACCCAAACGCTGCGATCCTTACAAACCATACCAATGCTCACACGATGATTTCCCCATAGGAATACTACTTCCAGGTCGTAGGGCAGACAAGCAGGCGTGGTATCTATTTCGTCCATCAAAATTAGGGTTGACAAATGCATGAGTAATACCGGGATCTACTCAGATTTCCGCAAATCGGTGGAATACCAAAATCATACCTTTCTCAATTTCAGGAGAATCGGGGACCTGTTGTGGTTCCAATGAATACACTCGAGCCGCTACTTTAGATTTGGTCCCTTCCACCTTGGCCGGTTCGGAATTAGTCTTCGTCGCTTGCTGATTCCCCTTTCCATCTCGTGATAGAACTGGACAAGTAGCGAGCTGATGGTTTGCACTTCCACAGCGCAAACATTTCCCTCCTTTTTCCAGCAATTGTCCTCC